>NW_015548336.1:156086-174741 GCF_001515605.1 Sinocyclocheilus anshuiensis
AAAAGAGTAGAGCGCAAGCAGGTGTTTTTTTTTTTTATGAACTCTACTCTCTTGAGAAAAGATAGTGAAAACGATTTAAATCCAAAAGCAATAAAATCACGAATGAGTGAACCGCTATGAGGAAATGACTGGGGAAAAGAAAAAAAGAGAGAGGAATGAGTAAGGAGCAAAAGACAAAATATACTCTTTCTTAGAACATGCTGAATGGGCTTAACTGGACTTGAAGGAAGTTTTTTTTTTTTATCTTATTTTAAGAAGTTTTAAATTGTCAGTTTATTTATTTTTTTTTTTTTGCCATTTAGAAATTATTTGCACCCTATCATATTCTTATTGTCTATTTTTTCTGTAATACAGACAGATCTGAAAAAAATACAAAGCAGTGCTCCTTCGGTAATGTAGTAATTAAACTAAAAGGGAGAGGCCGTTCCCCTAGTATTTTAGAAGCTTATACATACTTAAGTATCTTAAAGATTAAGTGTTTTGTGTGCCTCATGCACACACGCAGTCTTATTTTAGACATTTTAGAGCGGGCAATTGAATGTAATGGTATAGTGCTTGCATTTAGATAGAAACTGTAGCAAATTAATACCAAAGTGTTCTGAATTACTGGTACACACATTCCTCCCTCCAGCTATCCATCAGCTGTCTGTTTTGTCCGTCAGTCTTTCCTTAACAGTTCATTAACACATAGACAATCACACACACTCTCATTTAATATTAAGGATGGGTAATTGTGTTCCATGCTCCTTAAGCGCTGCGGTATCCCCTGGCTGAGTATGGTTTTAATATAAATATCTGTGTATAGGACTAATAGAATTATACAGCGTCTGATGTGCTCTCCGAATTCACACGGGCATCCTGCCTGGACACCTGCATAAACACCGCAAGGACCTACTGAAAATATCCGCACTGTCAGGCAGCCGCAGGGCAGCCCTATTCCGGGACCTGGACTGTTTGATATTTTATGAATGAAGGAGAGGATGAGAGGGAACTGGGGAGTAAGGAAAGAAAGAGAGAGATCACACATGTGCTTATGTATACACAAAAACTTGTTTTCTCTTCCTTCACGTTGTCATCAGAAGGGCTCTCACACACAGCACACATATGAAACACTTTGAGGAATCTGACTCCGAGTCAGTGAGTGAGTGTGTGTGCGATCAGGTCTTGATTCCAAAGACTGACATACTGTGAGTTTCAAAATCTGGGATTCAGAATCTAATTTAATCATCCTGGAAATAAAGAGAAAGTTTTAGGGTTTTGAGAAAATAATACTGCATATATTTATTTATAACCATACCAAATTGTAAAATAAACATTAAATGCCTTAAAATGAAAAAGAAATACAGCAAATGCTAAGAATTTTTACAATTTAATATTTCACTTTGTATGATATCGAAATCGATTTAGTACATGATTCAGTTATTTGTTACTCATAAAGACAGACACTTGTTTCTTTTCTGAATGAATATATGTTGATGGTTAATGATACAGTGACTCGC
The DNA here is from genome assembly GCF_001515605.1 of Sinocyclocheilus anshuiensis. Lineage (NCBI taxonomy): Eukaryota > Metazoa > Chordata > Actinopteri > Cypriniformes > Cyprinidae > Sinocyclocheilus > Sinocyclocheilus anshuiensis. The sequence continues at coordinate 157,586 of NW_015548336.1, forward strand.
TTAAAAATACTGAATTATAAGATAAAATATAACTCTTATTATTTGTGCCATATAAATTTAGCCTGTCAATAATCTCAAATTCAGCCTGTCAGTTTTGATTCTGAATCAGTTCTGAATAAAAAAAACAGACAGTGGGGAAAAAATGCAAAATAGAAACATTTTCAATAGCAGTCTCAGACTTTTAAACTCCACTGTATTTTATGTTGTAAAGTCTTCTTTTATGATTGGCTTTGGAGACTGGAAGAGTGAGTATTGAAGTGAATAAGTGGGTGAGTATGAGATGCACTGTATTGTGAGTCATTATATCTTGAGTGTGTGCCAAAGAAAGAAAGAAACACATGACAAGTGAGTAACCTAAAGATTAACACATGACAAGAGAAATAAAACATCTGTCTTCTCTCTATATTACACCCCATGTATAAAACAACAGTAGGTTCGCCCACTACACGTTAAAGAGGAACTCCACAGAGAAGTTTTAATTAATAAAATGTGAGGATATGGAAAAGGAACATGTTTATATTTCTTTCACTTTTTCATTCTTCTTTTACTCTCCATGTGTGTGTGGAGAGAAAATAGAAGGGTGGATAAAACTAGACTAAGGGTTTTTCTCTGTGTTGGTGTGCTAAATGTGACATAGCATATAGACTATATATATATATACAGGTGCATCTCAATAAATTAGAATGTCGTGGAAAAGTTCATTTATTTCAGTAATTCAACTCAAATTGTGAAACTCGTGTATTAAATAAATTCAATGCACACAGACTGAAGTAGTTTAAGTCTTTGGTTCTTTTAATTGTGATGATTTTGGCTCACATTTAACAAAAACCCACCAAATTTCACGATTCAATTTGATTCTCATTCACAAGCTTTCGATTCGATTACCAATTCAATTCAATTCAATATTTTGGATTCATATCAGGTACAGTACATGCCAAATTTTCTCAAGGCAAAAAAAATCTCTCAACTAATGCTGTAAAATATACATGAGAGTCGGTACTACATTAATATTGAAGGTTAAAAATGACTGGTATAATGTATATGTTATATGTGTCAGGATCATGGACTGTCTGTGTCATGTTTTGCCCCTGTTTCTGTTCCCTTATTTGGTCATGTTCCTGTCCTCATTTTGTTAATTAGTTTGATTAGTCATCCCATACACCTGTGTTTCCCCAGTCATCCCGTTTCTTGGATTAAAGACTGTTTCGTTTATTCCTCTTCTCCATCGTTCCTCGCCATCACAGATTGTGACAATATGGTGCATATATTTAGCAAAATGCCCCTCTCTACAGTTTATTTTTCTAACTGACTAATGAGTTTATAGTTACCGAATATGTTTTTCTGAGGTAAATGTGACGTTACGTGGCATTGTTTACAAGACGTTATATTGACGTCTTTGCGCAGCTGAAACACAGATTGAGCAATTACATGAGACAGGATACGGATTGTAAAGTTGTGCCGTTTCTTTTAACTTACCTTCGGATGTTTAGTCATGATTATTTTGTGCTGAAACTGGTATTAATGTGGAGGAGATGATTAGTTCACGGGCGCTTCGCGTTGCTGCGTCTGTTGAACTGAGGCGCTACAGCGATCTGTCACTCCACATTAAACGGTGCTAAAACGGCATTTATTGTTTGAATACTACAATACAATGGACAGAATCAGCCCTAATATACTGTATATAATATATGCTTTTACATCATATGGACTTCAAAGAGACAGGAAATTAAAAGACTCTAGAAAAAATAGGAAAAATGATCAGAAAAAGAGACAAAGTTGTTTACCTCTGTCCCATTTCCCTCTCTTTCTCTTTCTCTCTCTCTCTTCCTGTTTTATAAGCCCCTTTATTCCCTTTCCTGCTGCTCAAAGCCAACCACCATGAAACCACTGCCACATTAGAGCCTTTAACTGGCTATGGCTGGCCCAACATTGGCATAGCCACCCCAACGCTGTTTCCAGTTGTGCCACTCCACTCCTTATCATTGTCAATCATGTTTCTTCATCCTTCAGCCAATCAGCTGTCATCACAGACAACCTTTAAGAGAGCCCGTAAACCTAAATCTCAGCTCTTGTTTCATGCTACTCCAACACCAGTTTTATTTTTAAACAGGCACATTTTTAGAGTTGTTCTTTATTGGGCTGTGCACAGAATGTTTGGAACATTCGAGGATGGAATGGCATCGTAAAGACCAGCTGAACTGGCATGACTTGGACGTTCTGTTAGAATGAAGTCATCAGCATGAGATGACACATTTCTGCAGGGTCATTTAAAAAAAAACCAAGGTCCAGTTGTGCCGTTTCTTTTACTTGTCACATGTGGTCACAAAACACTCGCACCCCCAGAAAACACATGCATATACACATACACACATGTTATGCCATATGGTCACTCCTATAAACCTTCTTCTCTCAATGATGCCATCACTTCATCAGCCAGAACTCACCAGTTCAAAAGCATTCATCTCAACGTGGTCAAAGATGATGGGTTCTTGTCAGCCAAACCAATGCGTTTAGATTTTTTTATTAGTGAGACTCTAGAACAAAAGCAAACATCCAGCACTGTTAGTTTTGGTTTCCATTGAGTATGACTTCAAAAAATCAAGTGGACAAAAGTTGAAACAGGTGTATGTCATTATTCTTGGTCACTGCAGTCATTAGAGGCTGCAGTTGGGTTTTAATCTAAAGAGAGCGAGAGGAAGAGATGAAGTATGTTTGATGTTAGGGTGTACGAGAGTAAAAGACTGTGAAAGATAAAGCCAGACAATGTGAGGTGATCAGTCTTTATGGGCTAATGCTGCAGTGTTTATCAAAAACAGCTGAACATAACGAGACAAAACAAGACCTCATGCGTGTTTGTGTTTTTATGATGCACTATATTACCTGACTGTGTGTTAGTGTGTGGCGAAAGTGATGAAATGAATGAGAATTGAATGTATTCTGCATGTAAACCTGTTTGTCAGGTTGCGTGTTTGTGTATGTGTCCATCTTCAGATTGTTATTCACCTCTAATTGCCTGTGGTGAGCACTCACTAATTAACTTTAAATGTTGCTCTTGAAGTTTTGACAAACAACCAAATAACTATTTGCACATCTGCGCTTGTCCGACACATTTCACTCTTGGATGTAATCACAAGGCTATCGCGTATAATAGTGTAATTGCACTCAATCCGTAAACAGCCATTTAGTTCACCATTTACAATTCAGACTGTAGCAAGAACTTGCGCAGCATTTGCAACTTTTCAAACATCATCAGGCCATGCTGAACCCCCCAAAATGTATGTTTGTAATAAAAAAACTGGCCATCTAAATACATATTTATGTCAACAAATTGATGACCAAATAAAATCCCTGTCATTACACTAAGAACCATTGGCATGCTGCTTGTCTAAACCAATTTAATCTGCAGTGTTAAAAAACACAAAGCAGGCTTTTTCCAGCTCTCATTTCCTGCCAAATCTATATACGCCTCAGTAAAATCTCTTACAAGGGGAAAATATCCGTCAAAACGGAGACAAACTTGGAGTAATAAACTATTTAGTTTAGACATCGTACCAGGAACACTCATGTAAACAACATGAATTTTTTTGTGACAATGTGGATATACTTAATTTTATTTTTTTGTTCAGCAAGGATGCATTGTTGATTAAGAGTAACAGTTAAGACATTTATCATGTTACAAAATATTTCTGTTTCAAATAAATGCTGTTCTTTTGGACCTTATATCATGGTTTCCATAGAAATAAGCAGAACAACTGTTTTCAGCATTGATAATGAGAAATGTTTCTTGAGCATCAGAACAGCATATTAGAATGATTTCTGAAGGATCATGTGACATGGAAGACTGCTAAAAATACAGTTTTCTATCACAAAATCAATTACATTTTCAACAAATATATTAAAATACAAAAGTTGTTTTAATTTGTAATTAATATTTCACAGTATTACGTTGTTATACTGTATTTTTGTTTGAAAAAAAAAAGTTGTCTTGGTGAATGTAAGAAACTTAAATCTTACTAACCCCAAACTTTCAAATGGTAGTGTACATATAACTAGTGTATACAGTAGTGTTTATATAACTGAGCCTGACATGTCCAAATGGATCATTTAAACATATGCTTATTTAAATGTATATATAAACATAAGCAGAAAGTATTTTTTAATCAGGAAAAAAACTTGAGTCATATGTTTAAATGACCCATTTGGAAGTGTCAGGGTCAATCTACATTTTGTTTTGGTCCTTGCTTGGATTTAAGCCTCTGCTGCCAATATCCAGCCATTTCGCAGACTACCATATTTAGACGTCTGGCACTGTCTGGCAGTGATTTCAGACTCGCACAAGCACAGTAGTTGGACTGAACGGTTTCTGAATGAGACAGAGTAATTATAGTCTTATGAGTGTTTAATGTTTCTCACGTTTAATTCTTATTTGCTTGAAAGGCACTGTGTTTTATGCTGAAGCGTATTATTTCATGTGGTGGATTCTCCGATAATAACTGTCTCGTAGTTGTGCTTTATCACACTGTTGTGCTGCTGTGGTCTGGGCATAATTCATTTCATACTGAACCTGTGGACAGACTCTCAGTGGGGAGGTGGATCATTTTATTCCCCCCTGATCATTTCATAAATCAAATCAGTGGAAGAGCAAAGCCGCATTGTAAAAACAAGGCAACTCTCGCCGTCACATGGCCCTGTGGTGAGGACTCGGGATCTGTGCTGGAATATGATAGAAAAGCTGCAGTTCTGTCCTCTCTTTCTATTCATATCACACTCAACCGGCTACAGGAAGCCTATGGTGGCCCTGTGGGGACAAAATTAATTTGCATTGAAAGATAATGTTGTGTGGATAACCAAGGGGTGAGGAGACGGCGGTGTGGTGGCTTTTATTTGATGGATGAATCTAAATAAGTTGGCAGACAGCTTGGGTTTGGTTTGTACATTGGCGTTCCAAAGTGCTGATGATTCGTTTGTTACTCATAATATCCATTTTGCTGTCTGTGTTACAACTGTTGTTGTTTACCTTCGAATGTTTTTGGTCCTTGACTTCACATCGGATGGCTGTTAGGTGGATAGTGTAGTGATATTTGTTTGTGTCTGGACTGAGCCAGCAAAAGGAAAACTCCTGACAGCAAAAAGAAGACTCTTGCAGTCACTTCTGACCTTGCTGAGAGTAAGAGCCAGAGAACATTAATGACATGTTTGAAGACAGAGAATGGCTGCCTTCCCAGATCACCTCATGCTGGCTGCATGGCGCCATCATCAGACATTAAGTGGAATATCAGCACACAGTCAAAACAGCCCGTTTTCAAAAGTTGTTCAAAACATTCCGTTTTTTATTCTTAAAATAATTGTAATATACAGTGAGTTCCAAAACCACTAGTGAAAATGCTTCTGTTTTTATACACAAATTGTTATTAGAAATTGTATTATCAGCATAATTCAGTGAAATATTTAGTTTGTTTTTACTTTAAAATCAGGCAGAATATTAAATGTTTCTTCATTTGAATTTGTTCAAAATTCTAAGGCTTTTAGAATTTAAAATTGAATTCTAAAGCTATTTATTTTCATACTGAAATAGGGCAAAAAAAGATGTTCAGTGCAATCTTACATTTTTATATAATAATAATAATAATACCAATTAATTGTATAATTATTTAGTTATAATAATTCTTAATAGTAATTATTAATTAAAAAATAAACTTAATTATATTGTTATTAAATTATTACTTTATTATTTAATTATTATTATTATTATATCAAAATATATATTAGTATTATTCCAATACATAAGTTTAAATAATATTAACAAAAGAAACATAATTTTGAAATCTTAAAAAGAATGAAATAAAATGTTGTGATCCAGAATGATCCAAAGCCCTGGTTTTTAACAATGCCATAAAATCATGTTAGATTCTTCTGGGTGTCCAGCAGTCATAAATCATGTCAGACACTTTGTCTCTGGTCTCTAGTAAGCAGGGTTCAGCTGATCCTGACTGTCCTTTATGACTCGACTGTTTCTCCACTCAGGGCCTCTTTAGTTCATAGCAGATGACGCTCTGGCCGCTCTCAACTGCTCAACCTCCAACAGAAAAGATGCTGTTGAGTGGCAAAGCTGAACCCTCAGTGAAAATGAAATGAATATATTAAAGGAAAGGTGAGAGAAAAGTGTATTTGAGATATAATTTGCTCTAATAATCCACAGACTGATCAGTGCTCCCCAACTCTCTCTCTCTTACACACACACACACACACACACACACACACTTTTTCTCTCTCATATAATATGGGATTTTTCTTTCTGGAGTGAATGAGCGTTGAAATTACATTTCGCTGAAGTTTCCATCGTAAAACGTCTATGCGGAATTACTTCTGGCTTTCGACATCGCACTTCTCCCTGCTTTCTTCTCTTTTTTGTCAACAGCTCTGTGAGAGAAAGGAGTAATAAAACATAAGAATTTTAACCAGCTCTCGAAGCAGTCGTTTTTAATTTGCTCTCCAGTGGGATTTCAAGGGCCTTGGGCCCTGTTGATCCCCCTCGACTCGACCCGAACTTGTTCTGAGCACTCAAGCATGATGGTCTGAACTTCACAGAGAGATGATGATAGGCAGGGCTGTTTTGCTGTGTGTGTGTGTGTGTGTGTGTAAGCATGTGTGCATAGAAGCTCGTGCCTAAGCTAGAAAATAAGTGATCTCATTGTCATACAATGACAAAGCAGGGCTGTACGTTAACTTTTTTTTTCACATAGCACTGGTGCTACAGAGGTTGAAAGTTTTGTAGCACAGGCCAAAAAGTTGTAGCACAAGTATAAAACGTCTGTTATCATGTCTGAAAACAAACACAAGTAATGGAGTTCATCACTTAAACAGGCATTGATGTTCCATACAGGGCACAAAAAATACAAACCATCACAAAAATTGTTTTAGACAAAGTTTTCTTAATTTGCTAAAAATGGAAGAGTGCAGAAACATAACACCTCTTATACCTTAACAAAATATAAAATAAAAAACAATGGCAGACATTTAGGCAAAGTTAGCAAAGATAAAAATCAGGTTTGGGACAAAATGTGAGTGAGTAAATAATGACAGAAATTGATTTTTTTGGGTGAACTATCCCTTTAATGACTAATAAATGAATGTTTAGCAGCTACTGTCCCTTTAAGAGCTTCATGCGTTTCTCTCTCAACTGTTTACTTTCATTTTAGACATAACCAACTGTGTTTATATGTCCATTTACTCGTTGTTTTAAACCTGAATTAATTTATTTCGTCTGTTGAACATACGTTATTTTTGAAGAATGTGGGTAACCAAGCAGTTGCTGGTCCACAGTAACTTCCATGGTATTTTTTACTTCACACTATTAAGCGGCTGTGTTATGAACATGCAAAATTGTATCACACCCGTGCTACAGTGGTACATTTATTCATCGCACAGACCAGTTTTTTTTGTAGCACGTGCGACATATATGTCGCACTGTACAGCCCTGCAAAGTATGCCTGATCATCATATGTTTTTCTGTGTGTGTGGTCTGTGATCCTTAGCCTTCCACCTGCAGTGCTGTCGACTCTTCACCCTGGGGTTTATTTAGATGAGAACACAGACACATAGACACACACTCACGCTTCAAGAGCAATCCTCCTATCATGTGTCTCCCAAAGGAGGAAGTTCGAAATTAAAATCAGCCCTATAGAATTGAAAGAAGAATTTACAAAGAAATGGGCACTTTAAACTAAGGAATGACTGTTTGACATCAGAGGGGTTTCCCTGATAAAATGGTTTAATATGTTCTTGGATGTCTTGTAAAGAACAGTTTATTTTTGTTATCATTTTTTAATTAGTTACACTATTTGCTTGCTAGTATAGAGGTAGCCATTTGAGTGTTTGACTTTTGGTGTGTGTGTGTGTGTGTTTTTAAAAAGGAAGTGTCTAATATGCTCCAAGACTGCATTTATTTGATCAAAATACAGTACAAACTGTAATATTGTGAAGTTTTATTACAATTTATTACTCTTGGTGTATGTTTGGAGTCAGTCTGATTTTTAAATGATTTTTAAACTCTCTAATGCTCAAATAAAAATTTAATACTGTGAAATATTATTAAAATATTTTTTTTAAATAATTAAAAAATCCATTTAAAATCAGTGTTTTTTTATTTTAATATCTAAAATGGATTCATTATCTTTTTTATCAATGTTAAAAACAGGTGGTAAATGTGATACATTTTTGTTCTGGATTCTTTGATAAATACAAAATTCAAAAGAACAGCATTTTGTTTGAATTTTCTTTTTGAAACACTGTAAAAGTAAAAAAAAAAAAATGTATTTAAATGAAAAAAAATCTTACCCAACCCAAATTTTGGGATGTATATTATTTTCACTTAATTAAATGTACATTTTATTTAAAAAAAAATCTTACTGTTGTTTTATTCGATTTTTTTTTTGTATTAATTACAATTTTGTTACTATATTGCAATCCACATTAATTAAAGACAAATTATATATTCCTTATACAGTATGTATTAATATAGTTTTTAAGAATCCATGTTAAATTATCTTTAAAGTGCATTCATTTTTTTTAAGTTTCCCCTCACTCAGTTTGCTACTGAAGCAACAAAACAACCGATCAGCACATTAACACCAGTACAACATGAAGCTGTAGCCTCATTACCCCTCTTCTTCTTTTTCTCCTCAGCTCCCTGCAGCCCGGGTCACTGTCCAGCTATTCACGAGGACTTGGTATACTGGCCTCTGTTTTCACTCTGGAATTTGCAAAGGAAGGAAAAGTGTGAGACGGAACAAAAAACAGCCAGGTGAAGCCGGTGTGGAGAGTGTGTGTGTCTGGCATCCGTAAGCCTGGTGTGTGTGTGCACTTGGCACTCATTTAGCCAATGTGTCTGTGTATGTGTGTGTTGCGAGTTATGACCTGCTAACACAGCCACATCTTAGTCTGCACATTGTAAATCAGCAGTAAGCACCAAACACAGCAGGGTGATTGGTGATGTGAAGCCACACCCCCTAATTACTGGAGTCCGTCATGCCAATGTGCTAACGATGTTCCTTGCAGCCAGTCTTACTCCATTTAACCTCACTGTATTTAATCAGTGACCTGATTCCAATAACAGAATTTACCTTCCTTTCTTTCTAAACAGAATCTGAAAAAAGAACAGATATGATTTGAACTGTTTATAAATAAGTGTTATATACATTAATAATACTGACTTTTATCCAGTTTACTACTTTGCTAAATTTTTCATATATTTTGTTATTTTTTTATATTCATGCAGCAGGTAATTATATTCTTTCAGTTCCTTCGGTTGTGTATTTAATAGTCAAGTTTATTTGTACTGTATAGCGCTTTTTACTATACAAATCATCACTATACAAATCATCTTTTACAATACAAAGCATCTTTACAGAGAATCATGATGTTGATGTTTATAATATCTTAGTATCGCCATGCCTTAGTCACATTTAGTAGATTAGAGGTTGCTGATAATATAGTTTGCATTTTGCGTCCATGCAAGCATTCAAAAAGTTGCGATATGCTATGTAGTATATATCACCCTATGTAAATATAATGTATGTATGCGGATAAAGTTAAACATACTTGCATTTCAAGATTTAAATAAAGAGCTAGGCAATAATATAGTTACATTTTGCAACAAAATAAAAAAATTATGTCTATGTGAGCATGACTAAATGATGATAGAATATTCTATATAAATTTCAAAATGTAAAATAAATATTTTGGAGTTGGAAACTCTTAAGAGATGAAACAAGAAATGTGAAAGTTCATTCCCCCAAGTTTTTATTCTTTGAAAATTTCTGAATAAACTGACATTCGGAAATGATCCGAATGCATTTCTGAATATGTCAAGAAAGGCCTAAAAACTATATCAAAGATGATGACATGTTTAGCAAATAAAATAAAATATATAGATAACCAAGTTTTTAGTAGATATATTTTGTATCCCATCATGCATCAGTCTCAATACTCTTGTCACATAAATCACATAAGAAGCTGCTGATCTCAAAATATATCCTTTAGTTATAGAACTCAAACAACAAAACAGTACTAAAAAATTGCTAAAAATGACGGGTTAGTTTTCTGATCTATAATAACGAATAGCGATAAAATTTGCAGATTTACTGCTCATATTTGTTATAACATTTGTTATAGTGTAAAAACACAATTCAGAGTGTACATTCTGTTCACCAGCCGTGGCACTGAAGGTGTTAACCTGTTGCATGTGAAGCTGAAAACAGCTACGAGTATTAAACTCACACATCATTAGTAAGGTGTAAATCCCCATCCCACACAGACACACACTCACACATTGAAGATTGTTTTTGTGGGTCCTGGAGGCATACCACTGAAAATGGACCCAGTTTAACACAAGTTACTTTTAATTGGCTGTTTCTGCCTGGCAAACAAGGTGTGCCATTAACAACATAACACACAGAAATATCAAACAGTGAAAACTCACTCACACACACATACATAAACTGTAAAGCAGAGCTAAATGAACACATCTCTCATGTTTGTTCTATCTAAATGAAGCATTTCCCATCCTGAATTATTTGCAGAGGTTGGCAGTGCAGTGTCATGGTACTTCTCTTATAGATGTGTTTACAGCAGCAGCACAGTGTTCACTGAGTGAGAGTGAGAGAAAAGCGAATGCGGATGTGGGGGTGGCATTCGTTGATTTCTCATGCTTCGAGTTGAGCTGCGGTTTCTTTCCCATCTTAGACCTGATGACTTTATTAAATACTGGTTCCTTGGCAACCATCACACACGGCCAGCTGCTGAGTTCAGGTTTGATGTGGCATGGCCGACCGTATCTTGAAACCATGTGCCGAAAAAAGAAGAAAGACTGGGAACAGAGGAGTTTATAAGGCACTGCATTTAAACATACACACAAAACACATGTTTAAGGGCAATTAAAAAAATACAAATATACACAAAATATTTTGCAGCAAGTTTAGTTTTATCTGAAAATAAGTAAATAACAAATATATGCATATTATTATTAATTATAATTCAAATATTGTTATATAATACAGTATATGTGGTTGTAATATTATTATCATTATGTAGTTGTTGTATTTAATATTTATATTGATTTACCAACTGCATAATTGTTAAACGCATACTGCATATAGAGGCTTCAAAAACATATTTGGATACGCATAAAAATATTTGAATGTATTTGCATTATATTACAAAATATTAAACCTAGTGGCACTTATTTTAGGAGAAGACGGCATAAGCAGAATTTCTGAAAAAAAAAAAGTTTGTTAGGTTTTAAATTTAAATGTGAACAAAACCGTGAGGAAATAACAATGTACATATTTTAATGTTATATCACTCATCAATCCCTTTCTTATTAAATAAAAACGTAATATTTATTTTCTATGTATTTATATGCTTACATATGGAATCTAAACACATCTTTATACACACTTTTCTGTGCCTGCAGCGAAAGGCATTCTCACAAAATTTCATACACTCATTTACAGTTAATGACAGATTAGCAGGAATCTTTTGTTCAGTGGAGCAGACGGCCGCTTGCATGACTGCTGTTAAGTTTGGCAACACATTTAATATGTACATTAAAACGGCACAAATCTTGCCAAATTAAGACCAGATTTTTGTTAACACCATGATGCATTAATGATTTCAGCAACCCACAACCACACGTGCATGCATGCACGCTCATTAACAGTACGTTTCAAGCCATCTCTCATCTCTCTTGCTCTAGTACTCTCTCTCAGCAGGTATGAGTCTGTAGTGAGGACTCATCAGTACACAGGTTGTAATTCATATGTAAGAATTTGGCCTGAGGAGCAGAGGAGTCTTTACAGGCCTGAGAAAACACACGTGTTGTTCCAGTCTGTTTCCTTTCAATAAAACCCGACACGTAGCACTTCATTTCAGGCCACTTCTGATAAAATGATGCAGGTTAGTTAAAGAAAGAAAACAAAGGGAGCTAGGCAAAGAGATGGAGAAATGGGCTGAAGAAGATAGATAGAAGAGTCAATCATTCAGAAGAGCATTTACATTTTTTTCTTAAAATAAGCAAGTTTTTCTAAATGGAGGGTGGGATGGAGGTTGATAGAGGCGTTGCTCAGCACAGTGCAAGGGAATATTTTACTGCTTTGCCTTCATGCGCCTTTAAAACTGCCTCTAAATTAAGAGTGGGCTACAATATATTATGGGCCATTATCGACCATTCACACATTCAAACTCCAAAGCCAAAATCGCGTAAACATCAGATCACAGGTTACAAGATGGATAAACGCTCGGATTACTAAACTACTGCCAAACATTTAGAGAGGTGAACATTTATTCTGCAATATAAAGGTGTGTGTGTGTATATATATATATATATATATATATATTTAGTTATTTTATTTTTTTTAATGTCCCCATTTAGCTTTAGCCGCTCTAAATACTTATTAAAAGCCAAGCAGCTAAATGGTACAAATGGAACTTTTTAAATGGTCTTTTTTCTTTCATTCAGTTTTCATGTGTCACGCACACTTTTTCAATCTGTCCGCATGATCTATATCTAGAACTGTCCATATACATGTCTCTCTCAATCGGACATCCACATACAGAGGAATCCCTCCAAACCCACCCTCAGTTCTATTTTCAGGAGGGAAGCCAAAGGCAGCCATTAGCCCACCGCACACTGCTATTAAACTTAATAATATAACACCCTTTGCATAAAACACATCCATTATGCTGTACGGTGTCTCTGCTGTTGACTTTGGGTGCATGGATGACCATATGAGCAGGAAATCACTGGTATTGTGGTAAAAAAAAAAAAAATCTGCGTGTTCAAAATGAGGCAGAGAGAGTCAAATAATTGTGAATTTACAGTCAGGGACGTTTATGGAGAGATGGATGTCATGGAAGTCATTTTTTGGGAAGGTTTTTTGCATGAAGAATGCTTTTGTTGCAGCTTGCTGCTAATCAGTGACAGAATGGCCATGAAACAAGGCATGAGGGGTATAAACAGTTTTTTTGTGTGTGCAATTAATGAAAAGCACAGAACAAAACCCCCTTTCTTGTTCTAAGTTTGCCCTTTTAGAATGATTTCCTAGAGAAACTTAAAAGCTGCATTTTTATGTGTTGTTCAGAGTGTGAATCATTAAAGAAAGAAAGCGCTAATTCAGCAATGGCTTGTTTTAGCGTGAGTTTTACAGTCACCACAAAATGAATTGTGTCAAATGATTTATGTTACAGGACTACGGTGCAGTTCCAATCCAAACAACAATGAATTTGTACGTTTTTTGTGCTCTTTATAAACTCTTTTGTGCTGTTTGATTCATTTTTGACCTGTTTAGACGTTAGAAACCATGAGATACTAAGCCTAGTTTTATATTAGGACAAGTGACATCCAGAAAAGGAATAAAAACATATGCAATAAAAGTATAGGAACAAATGAACTAGAATAAAATATAAAAATAAAAATGTTTTAGTATTTATTAAAACAGAAAAAATGGTTACTCAAACAAAGGTTCGCTAGCGCTCATGTTTATAATCAAAAGAAAGCTATGTTCTATATCTATATCTACATCTGTATCTATATAATCTATATCTATATATAATTTTCTCCCAAACAAAGTGTTTAAGGAAATAAAAGAAGATGAGTTTCTCTCTAGTGCCCTCTTCTGGGAACTACAGAGAAACATTCTGATGGCTCAAAACATGGATGACTCTCAAACATCTGGGGTTTATGCAAGTTTTCCCATATGCAATAGAATAGTCTCTATTTTTCACATCCACACGCATTCTTAGATGATTAATGATGCATTTATCTAAGTTTAACATTTTCACATCTGGAACAGCACATCCACGTTAGCACATCATTCGCTCTAACAATTCCGAATAACAACCACTATACACCAACTGATCTCTAAGGAGATTTTTACTGCAGTTGCACTCTGTTGATTTGGGCCCTAAAATCTGTGCTTATAGCTTTTTCACACACACACACACACACACACACACACACACACACACACGCACACACAAGAAACAGCACCCCACACACACACACACACACACACGCACACACAAGCAACAGCCCACATCCTTTAGAAGGTGTGCAATTTATGAGCTGAGAGTGCAGCGTGGCAGTTCCACCGAGTTGCTCACAAACTCATACACAGCTTTTCGTTAGCACACAGTAATTAAGCCACTCGCTGCATCACATGCAGACACACACACACCACTCAGGACACTCACTAAAACATCATTCTGTGTTATTTTATCCAACTCTGTCCACAAATAGTGCAGTTCGCCCTTTAGCGGGACGTCGTAATGAAGTTTTGCCGAGCAGCTGTGTCTGAGTGATCCTTGTATTGGTATTAATGAGAACTAAATGTCTGACTTATTACACACCAGTGTGTGTGTGAGCGGGATTTCTGAGACGTAGTGTGTGAGACATCTGGCCATGGTGCTCAGGAAATGACTGCTTCACTTCACTGCTGTCATCACCTTGCCCCATGTTACTCTGTGTGTGTGTGTGTGTGTGTGTGTGTGTGTGTGTGTGTGTGTGTGTGTGTGTGTGTGTGTGTGTGTGTGTGTGTGTGTGTGTGTGTGTGTGTGTGTGTGTGTGTGTGTGTGTGTGTGTGTGTGTGTGTGTGTGTGTGTGTGTGTGTTGTGTGTGTGTGTGTGTGTGTGTGTGTGTGTGTGTGCGCGCAGCAGGTCTTTATTAGCTGTGTTGAAGCATTTTCAATGCAATTATGGTTTAAAGTCGATCCCATCTACAAACTTACAGACAGGCAAATCTCTGTCTCTGTTCCTCAGTTTTATTTGCTTTCCTTGTCTGTGTTCTGTTGACAGCACTAGGCCTCTAAACAAGCTGTGATGCTGGCAGTCAATGAAGGTGTTGTTTTTTAAATTAAGCCTTCATCAGGATGCTATATGATTAGGACTTTGTATTTGAGTCAGGCATGGAATGAAATATTAAACAAATTTGCTGATGGTATCCATATCATATAGGATTCATAGAAACACACACACACACACACACACACACACACACACACACACACACACAATTTATTTATTTATATATATTTACAGGAGAAAAATGTGTGACTAGCCCCAGTTTTTAGGGATTTAGCATAATATGAAAAAAAAACATAAATTATTTATTATTTACTTTTATATATTTCATAATATATAATGTATAATTCTGTGCTTCTTCGGCCACAAGAGGGCAGTCTTCAAACTGTTAGTACTTGTTCATTCTGATCAAGGCTGACATGTTGTTGAGAGAACATGCTGTATGCTTTATGCAAGCTTAAAGGAATTGTTCACCCAAAAATTAAAATGCACCGTTTAATAATTTTTCTTATGTTGTTATTTTTGTTTCTACATAAAACTGTATATATTTTTTGTTTTCTTTGGGAGATATTTTAAGAAATGTCTCTGTATTTTTGGGGCTAATGCACAGATTAGTATTCTGTCTGATACAGATAAACTGATAATTATCTTCTAATAATAATAAATAAGTTATAAATGATCAGTAAATTATCATTTGTTTATATATTAATAAATATTTGATACTAAATAAATAAATATTTATAATATATGATAAATAATATAATATAATTTAACAAACATATTATTTATTATAAAAATTCAAATCTGTCTTTTAAAAGGTTATTTAGTGTTAAAATATGCTTTAATGGATTGCTGGGGATTGGTTTCTTACAGAGCAGGAAATGGACGGAGGTTTTCAGCACTATTAATTTGACCGCGCAGTGTTTTGCCAAAGCCTCGAGGCTGGAACACATATTTTGGGGGTGAACGCAAGGCGTTCTGTTCTGAGCGTCTGTGTGTTTGCACTTTCTGGCTCTTGTTATCATGGCCTGCTTTGAACCGTGGATGTAAAACCTTTGAGGCACATGCACACAGCTTTAGGGTCTCTCTTTGTATTCTCAGAGTGGATAGAGTAGATATGAAGGAGAGATTTTTACTGTGCTGCAATGTATATATGACTGTGTGTGTGTGTGTGTGTGTGTAGTATGGTGGTCTCAGATTCCAGCCCCTTGCTGCTCAGTTCATCTCCCTCTCCGGTGGATGAATGGAGTGAGCGAATAAGAAATAAAGAAACCTGACCCCAACCACACACTTATCCAACAATAGCCTCTCATTCAAGCACACAGACCCCTACTAACACACTCTGGTCCAAGGCCAAAACCAATCACATAGATGTGTACTTCCCTTTCTAAAGCCATTTATGATATTAATATCAATATGGCTGTTTCTTCCTCATTGTCATAGCAGGATCTCAAGTGATGGTCGCATTGACAAGCCCCTCATTACAGCATGACATTATTAACCAATGAAATCTGACAGCCTCATTCAAGAGGTTTTAGACATCTTACTTATATCCCAAGATTATTATTGGGCAATATGAGACTGTGTGATTAATGGGGTGTTTATTTCCTTCATGATTTAATTTCTAGAGTGGTAGAGGATATTAGTCTTTGTTGATGATATCCAAGAAATATATTACTGGACCTTTGAGAGACAAGCTCCTACAAAAAGAATGTTATTCTAACAATATATGAAAATTATTGTACATAAAAAGATGTTGGCTGATAAAGTGTGAAAAAAGAAAAAAAAAGTTCTACGCTGTAAAAATGTTTTGACAGGTATCTAAAAAATGTGCTGCATGTGTCATACTGTATATTTATTTAATTGTTGTTTAAACTTGTTTTTTTTAATATATTTTTTCATATTTATTTATGAATTTAATACTATGGACTAAAACATACAAATAACACACATACAAAATGTAATTAACATGCTTTTGAAAAAAATGAGTACTATAATAAGTAATCTTTAAATGTTATGTTTCTCATAAAAATAAAAGAAAATAATTAATTTGACAGAAGAAAATATATTAAAAAATATAAAAAATGAAATATATATTATATTGTATTTAATATTTAAACCTGTCAAATGATTAATCATGATTAATCACATCCAAAATAAAAGAGTTTGTTTACATAATATATGTGTGTGTGTACTGTGTATACATACATACATATATATATATATATATATAAAAATACACACACATGCATGTATATATTTAAGAAAAATATGTTATGTTTATATTTTAAATATATTTA
>NW_015548336.1:174911-179891 GCF_001515605.1 Sinocyclocheilus anshuiensis
TGTGTGTATATATATATATATATATATCAGTCTGTGTGTGTGTGTGTGTGTGTGTGTGTGTGTGTGTGTACAGTTTGGTGGTCTCAGATTCCAGCCCCTTGCTGCTCAGTTCATCTCCCTCTCTGGTGGATAAATGGAGTGAGCGAATAAGAAATAAAGAAACCTGACCCAACCACACACTTATCCAACAATGGCCTCTCTTTCAAGCACACAGACCCCTACTAACACACTCTGGTTCAAGGCCAAATCCAGTCACATAGCTGTGTACTTCCCTTTCTAAAGTCATTTATGATATTAATATCAATGTGGCTGTTTCTTCCTCATTGTCATAACAGGATCTCAAGTGATGGCCTCACTGACAAGCCCCTCATTACAGCATGTCATTATTAACCAATGAAATCTGACTGCCTCATTCAAGAGGTTTTAGAAGATGGTTTACTGGATGATGTTGCTTTTGGAGTTATTGTAATATCCCAAGAATATTATTGGGGAATATGAGACTGTGATTAATAGGGTGATTATTTCCTTCCATTTTTAATTTCTACTGTGGTAGAGGATATTAATTCTAGCTGATGATACTGAATGTACAGGATTTAACCAAGAAATGTATTACTGGACCTTTGAGAGACAAGCTCCTACAAAATGAATGTTATTGGAACAATATATGAAAATTATTAGACAATTGTACATAAAAAGATGTTAACTGATGAAGTGTAAGAAATACATTTTTTCTACGCTGTAAAAATGTTTTGACAAGTGACTAAAAATATGCTTCATGTGTCATAATTTATTTATATTTAATTTATTCTTATATATTTTCAATATTTATATATTTAATATATATTTACAAGTTATATTTATATATTATGTCTAATTAAAATGCTTTTGAAACATAATTTACTTTTTTTTCATAAAATAAAAAAGTTATTAATTTGACGAAGAATATATTTAAATATATAAAAAGGAAATGTGTGTGTGTGTGTGTGTGAGTATATATATATATGTATATACATAGAGAGATTTTTTAAAATTATTATATTATTTTATATTTATATAACTAAACTTTAAATTCATTAAGTTAACACATCTGAAGGCTTAAAAATAGGAGAAATAAGTAGAAAGTGAGTAGAAGTACTAGTAGAAGTAAATACAGTGAAAACCGTGCTTGTGTGCTTATAATATATTTTAGGACTTTGTAACATAATTTTTGGGAACTGTTTTTCAGTTTACGTTCTGTGTTCTCTCTCTCTGTGTGTGTGTGTGTGTGTGTGTGTGTAGGTGGGGGGTCATTACGGTGTAGTGTGTCCTCTCACTACGCTAGGCTCACAGCATCAACCTGAGACCAGATACAGTTAATTATCTACCAGCACACACACACACACACACACAAAGACAAGGGTGCATGAACTAACCAGAGTGACAGAAGAACCTTCCATTGGACAGAAAAGAGACAGTCTAGATGAAAAAGATAGATAAAGCGAGGTAGATCTGAGGCTATAGACAAGTAAAAGACAGAAACATGGTTCAACACACAGCATGTGATTGTGGATCAGCATCTGGACTATAGAAAAACACATGAGAGGAGCGAAGACTGGATATTCTCCTTCTTGACAAGACAGACAAACACCAACAGCAAAAGAAGAACCAATGAGACCGGCCTCCCTCACACATGCCCTTCCTCTCTTGCCAACCTGTCTTCCTCCATCCTCGGTGTCGTCCTGTGGATCTGCTAGCAGACGGGCATCACTGGCATCATGCCGGCTGTGATGAAGTCATCTCTGGATGGGAGCATGACAGATTCAGGGGAGCTGGAGCAGGCGGCAACTCCCTGCTTTGGAAAACTGCCCCGTGACCTGCTCCAAAACTTTCCTCACACTAAGCGTGTGGGCAGCTACCTGGTGGGCAAAATGATCAACAAGGGCTCATTCGCCAAGGTTATGCTGGGCATGCACATCAGTACAGGAGAGAAGGTAACAGTCTCTTGCACGCAGACGCCTGTCAATCAAAGGCACAGTGTCACACACTAAGGGTGTCAGTCATCGGTGCGCTGAAGGGCTGTCATCCATTTTTCATGCTGTCTCGCTCTCTCAGCTTTCATAGCGACTCCGTCTTGCCTAATCTCTGACACGCACCGCAGTAATAATCCATCCACACGAACACACTCACACTCTTAGAGACATTAATTATTATAAAAGGCATTTTATGTTTGGGGGTGATCATGAATTGTGCATTGGCTGTTGATGTTTTGTCACTCAGTAGAGTTTCGGTATTCATTTTGGTCGTGTAATAGATCTGATGATTTTTTAGCATACTAAATAGTGTGTATTTACTCTGCAGACTTCACTGGTGACTAAGTTATAACATATGTCTTTGTTTGTAATAGTTTGTAATGATTTGTAATGGTATGATTGTCATTGTTTCAGTGATTTGCGTTTAGAGCCTGCAGAAATTGTACTTTACAGTTATCGTTTCACATGTGCCTACTCCAGTGTTATTGGAAGATGAGTGAAAAAGCATGGTTAAATTTTGTCATGGTATTTTAGATAAATCAAGTGACTGTAATTGCATATGATTATATTGTGTGCATACATTTTTGTTTACATATAAATTACATTATTTATTTATATATTTATTTATTTAAAAATGTATTAGTGTTTATTTATGAATACATACATTATATTGCCAATATCAATACAGAGTATCTTTTATAAGATGCCTAAAAAATTGAGTATGTGTGTGAGTTTACTTAGTTATAGTTTGGGGATACATTTTGGATTTAATAAATTATTTTGGATTTAATAAGTAATGTTTATAAATCAATACAATTATTATTAATATTAAACCTAATAATTATATTAAAAATATTATTTATATTAAAAATAATAATCTAAAAACTCAGTTGAAATTAAATTCAATACATTTGTTAATATCTTTAATTAATTAATTTTATTTATTTTTTTCCCGTTATCTCTTATGTCAGTATCATTATAGAATATCTATTAGATGCCTAGAAATGTTCTGGGGAAATTGGAAAACCTCTGGGTTCATCATGACAGACAAACAGAGAGAGAGAGAGAGAGGGAGAGAGAGAGAGGAGTCCTCCTCTTCTCACTGTGGTGACCTGAGCTTTCATGGGTCAGTAATTGCGGCCTGTGTGTGTGTGTATGTTTCCAGCTCTTATACACATCACTGAGCCCTTCCTGACCACTCTGTTTTCTTGAACAGGTTGCTGTGGTGATACATAAGCACACATCACCCCCAGCTCAGTCCTAGAATTTGAGAATGTAAATTATTATCATGGAGTTAAAGAGAGGGATTTTGAGCTATAGTTTTGTGCCATGCTACAGCTCTGCCATTAAACACAGCAAACTAAACTAAATCACTAAGTTTTGATATAATATACCAAATACTATAGACATTTTCTATTTACTATAGACACAGGAAAAATGTCCCATAGAAAATAAAAATCAAGTGAGATCTTTTGACATTTTTTTTTTCTCCAAGACAGCAATGAGATTAATAAAGTTTGATTAAAAAGAGTAAATAAAGAAAATATCAAATAAAAATCATCCACTTCTCAGATTTAATTTTATGGCTCTTCCAACTTACTGTATATCTTAATTTCTTCTAATAAATTTTAAGAGAAACATCTGAGACAAAGTTGATACTAAAATGACAGATAATGACTCTCTGTTTCTCTCGCTGTCTGTCAGGTGGCGATCAAGGTGATAGATAAGAAAAAGGCTCGTCAGGATTCATACGTTTTAAAAAACATGAAGCGTGAACCCCGGATTCACCAGCTGATCCGCCACCCCAACATCGTCTTGCTGCTGGAGACGTTGGAGACGGAGAACTGCTACTACATGGCCATGGAGCTGTGTGGAGGAGGAGACCTTATGGATCGAATCTGTGAACGCAAACGGCTGGAGGAGAGAGAGGTCCGCAGGTACACCCGCCAGATACTGTCTGCAGTGGAACACCTGCACCGGCACGGGATAGTTCACAGGTAATGAGTGGAAATTCTTGCACAATGACACAATTGGTCCCACAAAAATGAAGTGTTGAGATCATATATTTTGTAAGGGATGTAGGGAAAGTGGGGTAGCACTAGGAAAAAAAGAAAGGAAAACGCTGAGAGGGTGCTAAGCTGTATAGCGGATTCTAGTTATAAGAGCCTTAAAATAATGAAGTGCCATGTGTCATAGATAGAGAGAAGTGTGTGTGAAAATGGATGAAATCAAAGAGCAAGTATATGTGTGTTGATTTATTTGCCATTAGTCTGGGGATTTTTTTGAGGAAAAAAAATCCAATGAATAAATAAAAACGATTAAATATTACTAATATAAAATTATTTCTCTTTAGCATCTTATTTTAATAATAAGAAAAAATATGAATGGTTTAAATTTTTAGAATGTTATATAATTGATTTATATATTTAAAATGTTATAAAAAAAATGTATACAATTTTGTTGTCTTATATTATAGTTAGTCTGTAGTATTTATAATTAGATTAACGTAAATATAAAAAAATATTGAAACTAAAACCAATATAAGAATTATAAAAAAAAGTGAGTGTGGATTTACTTAAATTTAATACATTAAAGATTATTAATACAAGTAATTATTAATAATAAGGATTATAATAAACAATATTTTTTTTAAACTCATTTCAAATTAAATTTGATTTATTTGTTAATATTTTTAATTTTGGATTTTTATATAATTTTATATTCTTATAATTGTACATAATTTATATAAAATTACTATCTCAATAATATAAATGCATTTTTTTTAATTGATATAATACATTTAACAACACCTTATGTTCTTTAGTGGTAGGTTATAGTTAGTCTGTAGTAGTATAGTTAGATTAATGTATGAATATAAAAATGTATTATATAATATAAAAACAAGAAAAGTCTAAGGTATGTCCTCGTTAATGTTTGTGTGTGTGTGTGTGTGTGTGTGTGTGTGTGTGTG
>NW_015548336.1:180029-187474 GCF_001515605.1 Sinocyclocheilus anshuiensis
TCTTTGTTAGGGGTAGGTTTAGAGTTAGTCTGTAGTAGTATAATTAGATTAATGTATGAATATAAACAATTATATAATATAAAAATGATAGAAGTCTATGGTGTGTGTGTGTGTAGTTCTTTGGTCTGGCAGTGAAGCCTAATTGAGGCAAGAGTGGGAATGCCATTAGCTTCTCATGACATCATCAGCCAGAGCCACTATGGTTAACACATCATTCACTGACTTCCTTACTAATGGAGTCCCAGGATGAAGCTTCATAACGCTGAGGTCTGTGTCACGCACAATCCCCCCAGTAAAGGGCCTTTATTAGAGTATGTCAAGGATCAAAGATGTTCATCAGCCTACACGCACATACACATGCACTTGACTACCCGCGGGGTTAGTCAACATATACAGTCCCTATGGTAACGAAGGGAGCGTGTGGGTTCATGTCCATTTCAGTTCAAAAGTTCATCCACTTCGAATGGCATTAATCAACCCAAATCAAACTATTTTATCAACTGGCTCCACAAACACTCACTCTATACCTTTGAGTCTGTCTCTACCAACCTCTCTGTACGACACACATTAATAATACCCCAAAAACCTAGTCAAACTGCTGGACAGTGGTCCAGTTTTCCCCTAATACACGTCATGTCTGTCAGAGAACTTTAATACGGGCAGATTTAAAATAGTTATTCAACTTTTCTTTGTAATTTGGACATTTTAGGGACAGCGTCTGTATGTGTGTGTGAGTTGAGGAACATTAGGCCACCCATTGGGCTTTGAGATGTCAGCCATGTCAGTAAAAATGGAGAGAAATGAAAATAACTTTGAGGGCTATGATATTTTTATAGGCTTTTCATACAATTTCATATTAAATGTGAGGAGCGTGCGGTCATCAAAGTGAGTGTGAGTGTTTATTATGAAGTGGAAAGAAAGGGAGAAGGCGGGAGTAAGATAAAAGAAAAAAGAGAGGGGAGAGTGTAAAAGTAAAACTTGGCAGAATGACTGAACATCCAGGACCACCAAGCTGTGATATCACCAACAGTAAGTCTCGTAGCTCTGTTCTTTAATACAAAACCCCTCTTAATTCACATTTTTCATTACATTTTGTGTGCTGCTAGAGGTTCTTGGCTGGTCATGTATTTCCACACATGAAGTGAGGTGATCTGAGTGCCCCTTTCAGCTGGACCCATATGGGTGTTTATATATATATATGTACACAGGGCCTAAAACTAACTTTTTGCCAAACCTGCCAATGGCCAGTGACATGATAACATTTACCGGCCAAAACTTTCTTTTACCGGCCATGAAACTCTTTTTGCAAAAACAGGCAGTCATTACTACTACAATGACTAAACATATTTACAATGTTTTT
The DNA here is from genome assembly GCF_001515605.1 of Sinocyclocheilus anshuiensis. Lineage (NCBI taxonomy): Eukaryota > Metazoa > Chordata > Actinopteri > Cypriniformes > Cyprinidae > Sinocyclocheilus > Sinocyclocheilus anshuiensis. Next base: position 181,390 of record NW_015548336.1, read on the forward strand.
AATTTGTCCTTTACTTTACTTACAAGAAAAAATAAAAATAAGAACTTTGAGATTCTTGTCCTTTGCATGTTTTCGGCAAATGGAGCAGGCCATCGTGTTACGCCTGTTTCACACATACTCAGTTTGCAGTGTGTATGTGGTGCATATTTTTTTCTGCACCCATGTTAATGAATTAGAGCAGTGCTATTCGATTAGCTTCATTTGAGGGCCAGATTATCGAACTGAAAATTTGAAGGGGGTGGGGGCCGTCCCGATCTCTTTCTGGGGGGACCTATACAATTAGAAATTAAATTGAAATCTAAAATCTTTAAAAGGTTAAGATTAGTGCTGTCTTTCAATCGATTAAAAAAAATAATCACACATTTTTCTGTAGTTAATCATGATTAATCACATTTTTATATTGTCATAATTTCACATTGAACCTCCAAATTAATGTAGAAACAACATAAAGATAGTATATTTTAAATCTGTTTTTAATGGAATCTTTTTACTAAGTAGCCTATTATTAATGAAGAATTGATACCAATACTGCCACTGGTGTCTCTATTAAATGCATTTTCCCTCAATTTTACCTATTAATTATAGCCATTCAACATTACAGTATAATTGAAAGCCATTATTTTTAACATTTAATAGGATCTGAAATATTAAGTGATTTTAAAACAATTTTCACAAACTATAAATTGTATATGCATAAACTATACAGATTAATCTTTATTCAAGCTACAAACGTTAATCAGCGACTAGAGCAGTCGAGTGATTTCTCTTTTTCTTTTATTCTTTGATTTACATCAATCACAGACTTTAGCAGGTTTTACTTTAAAAGCAGCGCTGTCTCTTTAAAACCTGATGGACATGACGCGGATCTGACACATATCCTATTTTCTCCAAGCTCTTTACGTTCATTTACGACTTTATAACTCATTTAAGACTACGTTTACGAGGTAACCCGCCAAAACCGATTATATTATATTTTGATATAATTGTGTGTGTTTTTGTCCATTGATGCGCTTCTGGTGTGCTGTCTGAAACGGCTCAGCGTATGTGTACAGCCAAACGCGCACAACCTTTCAAACTATAGCCTACTTCTCTGCACCGTTTAGGTGGCGTAACCCCAGGTATATGTTGCCACATTCTCGGGTTTTGAAGAATAAAGAAGGGAAAAGTTAATCTTCCGAAATGAAGAAGCAATATCTTCTCAGGTAAAAGTTATTAGAACCGTGTCTAGGGACAAGTGGGCCATCACACTGCTCTGACTTTAGGCTTATCAGTCCATTTGTATCCTATTATTTGATTCGCTCTTGTCGCTTATGACAGAACAGCTAATCACGGTGTTCTGGTCTTCGGAAAAGATTATTTTATTTGCTTACGTCAGAAACAGCGAATCTCTTTAAAAACTGGCTGTTGTTCTCACTACATTGCATTTGTTATATTTCGTAAAAGTTTTACCTGCCAACTGGCGACTGACACGGTTACATATACTTGCCAACGCCGATTTCTACTTGCATTTGGCACTTGGCGAGTGTTAATTTTAGTATATGTGAAAAGTAGGGTCCCAAAATATGAGAACACTAGTAAAAAAATGCATCTATTTTGCATTCATTTTTGTATACATTGTTATCATAATTAAAATCTGAGTGAAAGTTGGCCCTAAAAGCATTTTGTGCTTCTATGGAGAACAGTATTGTTATTGTTAACTAAAACTAAAACTACTAAAAATTTGCTTTTGGTGAGAATAAAATGAAATAAAATATGAACATTAGATGTTTAAAAATCTACACTAAAATGGAAATTAAAAATGTTGCTAGTACTAAAACTCCTAAAACTAAAATGTAAATAAAAATTAAATTAAATGGAAATACAAAAAACAATAACTAAAATGACAAAAGCACATAATGTAACACTACTAAAACTTGAGCTAAAATTAAAATGAAAACTGAAAATGTACTTTTATGCAGAAGTAAATAACTAGGTTTAGTACGGAGCCCTTAAAGGGACATTGGTGGTGGGAAAAAATCTGAGTGAGTGAAAAAATTTGGGGTGGGAGGAAAAAATATTGTTTAGATTTTTTGCATTCTCTCGCAAAACCAGTTGAGTTCGGACAAACACTTCCTGCTTACTTTACATATTGTAGTGGTTCATACAGCTCCATATGTTCACAATGGAGCAGTTCGTAGAGTTTTATTTTGAATTTGGACAAAATAGTCAGTGCATGCTTATCAAGGCACGGTTTTGGGACATTCTAAAACGCTTAATGTAAAACGCTGGATGACTAAATTCAGTACACACCTTATTAATAAAGCATACAGACAAGCAGAATAGCCCTTTAAGCTATTAATAGCACTTTAAGCGTATCCCCCATAGGAAGAAAACGCTTTAATGGACTAAGACAGAGGTATAAAAAGGCCGAATTCGGTATACAGTTTATTAATAAATTAATTATACATGAAAGCAGGTAAGCCCAGAAGAACAGAAGCGTTTTCCTCTCATCGAAAACGCGGCTTAATGAAGACAGTGGTTAAAAAAGACCAGAATTATTAAATATATTTTGCGTACATGCAAACAGATGAGCCCATATGAGCTGAATTGCATAAGCATTTTATTCCCTATAGAAAAGCACGCTTAACGTGGCTTAATATAAGAAGACGGTGATATAAAAAGCCCAAATTTGATATTTTATTAAAAATATACTACAGGCAATCAACGCAGTAATCCAACCCTCTACCGCACGCATTATGATAGACCTATAGAAAAAAATATTTGAATCTTTTTCTTTTCTAAGAATGGCTTAACTTGAAGTGCTGTAAAAAAAAATTTGGAAAAAAATATTATTTTAAGGTACTTTATGATATGTTGCCATACGGCAACAGCATACAATAGTGGATCTAACTTAGAATAAGTGTAAGCTTACTTATAATTAATATTTTTCCTCAGAAATGTTGTTTGTGTTGATTCAATTGGTGCTATTATAAGCTTTAACACAGTACTTACTTATAATTGACACCTTATACATACTTTCCAACAACTTGTGCTTTTATTTATTCTATTCTTTTTTTGCTGAATAATGATTTATAATGGTTTTAATTTCATTACATTTTTCATGAATATTATTTAAACTGCAAATTTATACAGTTAAAACAAATATAATACTGTATATAATGTATCATAAAACACTGACATAAAACCAAAAACATTGCAGTTCATGAAAATTCAGCATTATGCAATCTCTTGAGAGGAAGACTATGAACATGAGCCCCCCCATAATCCTTGAAACTTCACCTTTTTTATGAATGAAAATTCACGAAGCATTTTTTTTCAGAGGTGAGGCACAGGTACACCTCACATTTGGTGCACTTCACCCTAACAATACCCTTACAGCCAGGATACTTGCATCTGCCTTTCTGAGACACCATGGTAGGCCAATGGTTGGTCTGGTCTAGTCGTACTGGCTGCGGTGGCAATGGGAAGGCAGGTCTCCGGTGTTTTTTCCCATCCAGAGCTGATTCAGTGCTCTGCGAGGGCCTACCTTTGCGCTTCAGCCCACCCTTGTTTTCTTTGCAAAGGCAGTGTGCAATGTCAATTTTAAAGTCAAGCAGACTGAGTTGTGCATTTTGTGTGAGCCCCACATCCTTGCAGTCTCTCCGGTAGAGCAGCCAGCTTTCCACCACGGTCATGTCCATCATATGGAACACAATGCGGTGGTACCACTTCTTTGAGCGGATTTTGGTGCGGTACAGAGCAATGAGAGAATCCAAGAGATCCACCCCACCCATGCTTTCGTTGTAGAGTTGAATGATATTTGGACGCGTCACTGTAATGACCTCCTTCTTCTTCTTGTCCCACCGCTTCACAGTTGAGGTTGGAGTGGCTGCTGCAAATGTGCTTAGGAGGATAACTGGGCGGTTGTCGAACCATTTCACTGCTGTTAGTGCTGTACCGTCATGTGTGGTCTCTTTTTCTTCATATGTTCCACGTCTGTAGGTCTTCATAACCTTGTCCTCTGTGAAGGTGCATCCAGCAAGACGATTTTGTCTTACAGTTCCCACACTGTGGATCCCTGCTTTCTCAAGCTGCACCTGAAGATCAACACTACAAAACCAGTTGTCATAAAACATTCTGTGGGACATATACATCGGCACAATTGAGGCCAACTTCAAAACAATATTTCCGCTGGCCCCCAGGTCTGGAAAGCCCTCCACTGCAGCGATTGGACCAGTGTAGAAATCAAAATTGTAGGCTATGCCATTCCCATCACACAGCACGAAGATCTTATAGCCCCAGCGCTTAGGCTTCATTGGAATGTACTGCTTCAGCTGGCTTTTACCTTTGAATGGTATAATCTGCTCATCAACACACAGGTGCTCATCCATTGGGATGTGATTAAAACTCTCCTGTAAAGCTGTTAGGAGTGGCCTCACTTTGAACAGCTTGTCATAACCTGGATGTCCAGCAGGCACCTGTTCGTCGTTGTTGGCAAAGTGTAGAAAGCGTTTGATAGCCTCCCATCTTTTCATTGACATTGTGTCAGCCACACAATCCACTCTTGTCTTTGTGCTCCAAAACATTCGGGTGTGTGGCAGGCCATGTACAGACATGTGAAAGCATATGCCCAGGAACTGCTCCATCTCTTCAAATGTGACATTCAAGGGCATGGTTGGGTCACACTGGATGGCGTAGAGATTGCTCTGGAACACCATCTCTTCAATGATGTTTCTGCTCAGAAGACACCTGAAGTATTCAATGGGCTCCTTTACATTGCCAGCATGAGGGAGGCTGCCCTTCCATTCCGGAACAGCAGCAGTGCTCCTCTTTTTCCTCCATTTCAGGTTCTTCGTCTTATGGAAGGGTGGGCACAGGGCAGCTCTAACTTCTTCTTGATCTAATAAAACATAATCAAACATACATTAATGTAACATGTAGGAAGCTATGGATGATTCGATGGATGATTCGATTTCTAGACCTCTTCTTTTACCTAACCCATGTCTCTTTTACCCCACCACTCTGTTCTTTTTCACCACCCCAAGTACAAACCTACACACACACACTCATGAACACACACACACACACACACTCACGAACGCACTCACAAACACACAGACTCACGAACACGCACACAAACACACACTCACGAACACACACACTCACACACAATATTCTCTATAACAATAGACAGCCTTTCTGTACCTCTCTCTTCTGTTGTTGGCACGATTCCCTCTTCAGCCTCAAACTGCAGCTCTTCATCTGCTGAAAGGATTAAAAAAAATATTCAAAACAATACAGTGTTTGTTTTAACAGATAAAATACAGTAGGTCCAATAAATATTATAATTAATAAATAACAAGTCTAACTCATCCAGATGCATCAGAATAATGTAGCTAACACTGTTTACTAGACTATACCTGTCCTGTCTGCCTCTGAGCTAACTTACCTGAAATGTCTCCATCACTGCTTTCATCAACTGTCCAATCCACATCATTCTCATGGTCACTAAATCCTATCTCATCCTCACTTTCATCTGCAGGAAGAGCCAGTTCTGTCCTTTTCTTCTTTACCTTGCCATAAAATATGGCTGTACTCACTGACATACTGTTACCTGTATTCATATCTAATCAAAAGTAATATTGCCATTTAAATTTGATTTTATCCATAATACAAATAGCATTAACATACGACTAATCAACATTATACCACTAGCATTAATGTTGTTATTGTTACAGCTTAAAAGATCACTCCTGACCCTGCTAGCTAGCTAAACTATTGCAATAATGTCATTCCACTACTGCACAGTGTTGCCGCTTGGCAACACATACATTTGATCGATTTACCAAAAACTAATTTCATAAAAACTTTTTTGAGTGGTGAATATGTCATCATAACTTACCGGAGGTAATGGTTCCGAATTTTTTGTGGATGTGACACGGGCTGTTCTTTGTGTGATAATTACGTTTTTGACATCTTTCAGAAACTACTGACAAGAGACGGTAGTCTGTCAGAAATCGCGCCACAGAAAAAAACTGCATGTCATGTGACTTAACCAAAGCACATCATTGGCTAAACTAAGGTCTTCTCTTTCCAACAAAAAAAA
>NW_015548336.1:188261-207061 GCF_001515605.1 Sinocyclocheilus anshuiensis
ATTTGCGTTCCCTCGCAAAACTTTTGCGTTCTCTCGCAAAACCAGTTGAGTTCGGACAAACACTTCCTGTTTACTTTACAGATTGTAGTGGTTCATACAGCTCCATACGTTCACAGTGGAGCAGTTCATAGAGTTTTGTTTTGAACTTGGACGAAATAGTCAGTGCATGCTTATCAAGGCACGGTTTTGGGACATTCTAAAACGCTTAATGTAAAACGCTGGATGACTAAATTCAGTACACACCTTATTAATAAAGCATACAGACAAGCAGAATAGCCCTTTAAGCTATTAATAGCACTTTAAGCGTATCCCCCATAGGAAGAAAACGCTTTAATGGACTAAGACAGAGGTATAAAAAGGCCGAATTCGGTATACAGTTTATTAATAAATTAATTATACATGAAAGCAGGTAAGCCCAGAAGAACAGAAGCGTTTTCCTCTCATCGAAAACGCGGCTTAATGAAGACAGTGGTTAAAAAAGACCAGAATTATTAAATATATTTTGCGTACATGCAAACAGATGAGCCCATATGAGCTGAATTGCATAAGCATTTTATTCCCTATAGAAAAGCACGCTTAACGTGGCTTAATATAAGAAGACGGTGATATAAAAAGCCCAAATTTTGTGGTTCTCAAACCTTTTACAATGGCGTAGCCTACCCCCTAGGGCATTTAGCCTAACATTCTTCTGAGTACCCTCACTTAGACCGCAGTCACACATTTTCCATTAAGGGACAATATTTGTCCCTTAATGTCCCCTCCGACACAGTTTTGCGTAGGGCCCCCAGAAATCTAGGATCGGCACTGGCGGTACGTGAGCCCATACGCTTTAAATTAGGTTTTGGCTTGTTTATAGCTATTCTGGGCTTGTCTGCTTTCCTGTGCATAATAGGCTATATTTTATTAATAAACTATGTACCATATTTTGGTTTTATACCGTCTTCGTCCATTAGCCTCCCTTAAGCGTTTTCTATAGCCTAACGGTTTTCTGTGGGAGAGAAAAAGCTTAACGTTGCATTCATGGCTATCTGCTTTACTGATAGTAATGCTATTAATAAGGTTATTAATATTACAATTGTTTTTAGTATTAATAGCATTTATTAATAGCGAATTGTGCCTCCAATGTCACTGTTATAGTACATTAAGCCACATTAAGCATTTTAGAATGCCCCGAAACCGTGCCTATAAACAATGCTGACTGTATGTGAACTTGAGTCCAAGATTAAAATAAAGCTCTATGAACCGCTCCATTGTGAACGTACGAGCTGTATGAACCACTAACTTACAAGCTGTAAACAGGAAGTAAACAGGAAGTGTTTGTCCGAACTCAACTGGTTTTGCTACGGAACGCAAAAATTTTGCTACGGAACGCAAAAGTTTTGCGAGGGAACGCAAAATATCTTTGTGAGAGAACGCAAAAGTTTTGCAAGGGAACGCAATGTTTCTCCAGGGAACGCAAAAAAAAAAAAATCCTCCCACCCCGAATTTTTTTTCCACCAACATGTCCCTTTAGGGGCTCCGTAGTTTAGAGTGTGGTATCAGAATTACCCTACTGTATGTTTTTTTTTTAAACTAACCTCCATCTGTGAATTTTGTGTTTGTTAACTAGGGACTTGAAGATTGAGAACTTCCTGCTGGATGAGTACAACAACATTAAGATAGTAGGTGCGTGTGTCTTGCCGTTTGACCCGTTTTTCATAAATGTACATCCTTTAATCTGAGGAAAGTTTTTGTCAAAGCATTCCTACTGTAATACATCAGTAGCTTGACCTTTGACCTCTGAGAATGACCAACCATTATGGTTACAGTAGTGTAAACAAACGTAAGCACACAGGAGGCACATCTCATTTACAATAAGTCGCTTCGCTTTTATCCAAAGACACTTACAAATGAGGAATATCACAACTCAAGATATGGTCATAATAATCGCTGTGATGTGACTGAATGAGTCAGTTCCATGGTTCTCTGTCTCCATCCTTGTATTCACGTATTTCATTGAAGGCTTCTGAAATCTGTATGATTTGTATATTATTCTTAAAGCCTAATTTAAAAAATGTCTAAGAAAGAAAAAAGCTACTTATAATTAGTCTACATATAGTCTGCTATTTAAAGTTTCTGTATCAGTATAATGTATAATGTATGCATGTACACTAACATATGAGTGTGTTTGTGTGCAGACTTTGGTCTGAGTAACACTCTGAAGGCAGAGTCCCTCTCTCTGGAGCTGCTGAACACTCAGTGTGGCAGTCCTGCTTACGCGGCTCCTGAACTGCTGGCCCACAGGAAATACGGGCCTAAAGTGGATGTGTGGTCTGTGTGAGTACACAAAGTATATGTGGATGTCTTCCATATGTATGTAGTATACATTAACTTTTTTTGTTTGTTTGTTTTAAATGAAGATGGGTTTCTTTTTAATGCTGGCAGTTGATGAAGATTGTGTATGTGTTTCTGTGTGTATGTGTAGGGGTGTGAGCATGTTTGCCATGTTGACTGGCACTCTGCCATTTATGGTGGAGCCCTTCAATATTAAGCAGCTTCATCTGAAAATGGTGAATGGAGAAATCAGTGCGATACCATCAGACATCAGCAAAGGTAAAGTAAACACACATTTCCATTGAATGTTCCATTGACTTTCTAAAGAAGTTTACTTTTTATTGACCTAATAATGTTTATTAGTTTTTTTTAATAATGGTCAAAAACCTAACCCTCACAGAAACATTTTTGCATTTTCATTATAACATTATTTAATATGTTTATTAAGCAGTTTTCTTCATGTGAGCAATATATATATATATATATATATATATATTTACACACATCCAAGTCACAGTAAAGACTATATAATATAATTGTAGAATTTTTATTATATATCATATTTTATATTTTAAATTAATAAATTGTTTTTACTGTATTTTTGATCAAATAAATGTCACCTTGATGACAATAAGAAACTTCTTTCAAAAACAATAAAAGAAATCTTACTGACCCCACACATATTCATATACTTGAAGATTTATTCCTAAAGGTTTCTACATCAAGACGAGATACAGAAAGAGAGCATTAGAAAGAGTGAGAGATAAAAGGTGTGGAGAGCAGTGGTGCATTTCAAAGTGTCTTCTTCTCAATCAGATTGTGAGATCATCTGATTATCATGAATATTAATAACGGAGTATATTCACCAGTCGCAAAAATAGATGCACTACAAACATGATGATGCAAAATGTCTGCTAGTGGAAGAGAACCCAGCCGGGTTTCCCGATTGGGTTGCAGATTACACTAGATCATTACGTAGTATACATTACGTATGGCGAATTACCTCTTGTTTCTCTGAACCAGCACATACATTGTTTATTAAAAAGAACAACATCAAAGTGAAGGAAACATTTAATGGTACAGATGCTCAGTGCTGTGGATAAAGTATGATGGAAATTAATTATCATAGAAGCTTACGGTATGCCATTTTGTTGGCATCCTGAGGCTGCCTGTAATGGCATTCTAAGTGAATGAGTAAATGTGATCGTCACTGTCTGCTGACATAAACACTACCTTCACCTCAGTGCGCACACACACACACACAGCCAGCGCAGTGCCAAACTGGCACTCTGATCTGTGGAGTCTCCCCCCCAGGTTGAGAAGGTGGAACAGGGGAGCAAAGTGCTTCTTAAATCTGATCTGCCCTTCTGTAAGAGAAACCTTGAGAAGTTCAGTCTGGGTCGGACACACACACACATACACTCACTCCTCTGACAAATCAGTGTTGAGATCTTCTCTGTAAGGTTAAAACAGAGTTTTGAGACTCATTTAGCTGTGTCAAGATGTCAGTGTTCTCGTTCTTTATTTCTCTCTAGCGGCTGTACAGTTTGTCTTGTCTCTCCTGGAGCCAGAACCAGCAAAAAGGCCAACAATAAAAGCAGCAATGGAGGATAAATGGTTGAATGAGGGTTATGCCAAAAGACCCCTTCATACTGTCACTCATAAAAACAGGTACCTGTAAAATTAAATCTAATTCTAAGGAACAGGCATAGAGATGCACAAAAAGACACAAACATCTTGAAAAATCAATTCAGCATTTCCTGATATCTGTATAAGTGGGTTCTTTGTTACATTTTTAGGCTGCGTCCTGAGGATCTGAATACAGCTGTGTTAAACTACATGACTGAATCTCTAGGTTACGGTCTATCTGATATCATCCACACTGTCATCAGTAACAAGCCGTCAACCATTTTGTCTTGCTACCATCTACTGCTGAAAAAACTCACCAGGCATCAGAAAGTAGTGAGGACCATGAAGGTAAAATGATACATGCTTGATTTATGCATAAAGTTTTTAATGTTTTCAGAAAAAGTCTCTTATGCTCACCAAGGTTGCATTTATTTGATCAAAAATACAGTAAAAACTGTCATACTGTCAAATGTTATTACAATTTGAAATAACTGTTTTCTGTTTTAAAATAATTTATTTCTGTGATGGCAAAGCTGATTTTTTTCATTACTCCAGTCTTAGGTGGAAACTGTGATGCATGTTTTTTTTTCAGGATTTTTTGATGAATAGAAAATTCAAAAGAACATGTTTTTACTGTCAGTTTTAATCGATTTAATGTGTCTGCTAAATAAAAGGATTGATTTCTTTTAAAAAAAAGGACTTTTACTGACCCCAAACTTTTGAACAGTAGTGTATATCAGTATCACATTGGATATAGGTCAATATTTTTATATTTATATTTAACATTTTTATTTTATATTCAGTTTTTTTCCCAACATAGGTCAATGTCAGCCTATACTGGATATTAAATTTAATATAAAATTTCAAAAATCTTTAAAATACTAATAATGTTAAATGTAATCTTTATCAAATCTCAACATACATAAAGTATAATGTTGTAATGCCTAAATTCGCTTATAGCATTTAAAATGATTAATTTTAGTTTTAGCAACGATTAATTTTAGTTTTTAGCATTTTATTTTTACGTTCACACAATATAATATTGAATTTTAATTTCAAACCATTTATCTGTTTATCTATAATTTACCAGTTTATTAACCATAACATGAAAAAAAAATCCGTATTTTAAAGTTGATGCATCCTTAAATAATCTGTGTGTTTATCAGCATTTCTTTTGTCCTACATCTTGGAGGAGAAAACTGATCACAATACATGCTATGATGCCTTCTAGGTTGGCTAATTGTTAGGTTTTGGATCACTGCTAACATGTCAATGATTGTCCTCAGAGAGAAGAGAACAGTGAATGGAATCTTCTGAACAAGGGCTTGTCAAGAGGGAGAAGCAACGCAAGTGCAAAGAGTCAGCAGCAGGTGAACCGTCCAGCTATACGTCTCTATCCAAGAATTCCATTTTGTGTCTAAAATGATCATGTAAACACAAAACATTTAATAAACGGTTTCTTCACTAGTCTCCTCAGAGTGACGCAGCCAATGAGAGGAGCTCAAGGCAGGCCAGTAAGACCCAGAGGAGCCAGTCACAGGACAGAGATGCCCAGAGTGGCACGAAAAGGACAGCGGAGACCATCAGACCGAAGCAGCCAAGCCTAGTGGACAGAGCAGAGTCCCCCTCCTCCCTGCCCATGGATACAGCTAATGAGATTGCCATACTGGTCGAGACACAAGATGGGCTGATTCCTAAGGGTAATATTAATTTCTTCTATCACTAAGAGAGTGCTGCAATGATGGTGTATTTTTGTAGGCCAACCAGATAATCAATTAACAAACTTTTTCTGAATTTTGAAGCCTAAATACAATTGTCAGAAGTAAAAAGCTGAAGTTAGGCTATAAACAAAATACACCACGATTGTACAACTTCAACATCACCACCACTAAGACAAATCTTTCAGGCTTTTTCATCTTAAAGGGGTCATATGATGCGATTTCAAGTTTTCCTTTCTCTTTGGAGTGTTACAAGCTGTTCGTGAACGAAGCGTTTGAGAGAGGCGGGGCATAGAGGACCTACAATAATGTACAGTATTTGAAAAATAATGTTTTTTGAACATTAAAGCATGTCAACATATTCTGTTACACCAAATACACAAAATAATGATCTTTAAAAAAGCATCATATGACCCCTTTAAAATCTAGAAGTTGGAAAGTTTGAGTGAGTAGATGAGTTTACCTGTTCGGCATAAAGCTGTTTAAGTCCCTGACAACCTCTGTATTGTATTGTATCTATTTAGCAACCTTTTTTCAAGACATTAAAAATTACAATTGGGGTATTACTGATGTATTTATAGAATTAAAATAAAAGAAAGAAAAGAAATCTTCATGTCTTCATGTTCTAGCTAGAGTGGAGGAAATAACCAACCAATGCATTCGTAGAGAGGTTTTTTTTTAAAAGTTGTTAAATACAGCTACACCAGCCAGGAATTCTAGACATGTACTGGATAAGAACGACCTGCTCAAAGCTGCCAGATACAACAAAAAAATGACTGGCACTCAAGATGCACTGAATCCAGTAAAACACATTTAATGTTTGCATAGTCTAATAAAGGAACAAACTTTTTTTGGCTGTTTAAGGAGATTTTTGTTTAGTATAAAATGTGATTTTAACCTACTAGCCTGATACTCATTTAATTACTAATAATTCATAACCTGAATAGGTCCCGTGAAGTAAATTACATTGTGCCCTATCACTTGAACCTGGGCAATCACTTAAGAGCCAGTCACAGAGCTGGTCATCATTAACAAAGCTTATTTATGATGATTTAAAGCATGTTATCGTCCAGTCATCATCAATATTTACATAGTCTAATAGTAGTACATTTATCTCTCACACACATGTCCCGCACTGTCCCACAAAATCACATCTACTGTCCTGTAGCCAAATGGGTCACTCTATTTAGGACCCATACTTTATTAAAACTTTGGTTTAATTAAAAAATTCATACAATGCATACTCAGCTGACAGCATTTGTAACTGTGTATATTTCAGTCTTAACTTTCGGTGAGAAGGAGATGCTTTGTGTCTCACCGCCTAAGTGTTCCTGCAGAGAGGGGAGTGGCACCAAATTCTGTGACTCCGCCCCTTGTGATGCCACTGTAACTATAGACACCTCTAGAGACTCCCAGACAATGAAAACATCAATCAAACCACAAGATCTGAGACCGGCTTACTCTGACAAATATCAAGCACTGGAATATGAACATCAGCCTGATGACAAGTTCGAGAAGTTGCAGACGTTCTACTCTGAGAAAGGGGCTTCTCCCAGAATGGGACAACGCTTTAAGGATGTATTACTGGCCATTGAAGAGAAAACCTTCAATGCTCGCCAACTCAGCGCCATGGAAAGCACAACACAAAGCTCCCCTTTACCTCGACTACGTCACACTGGAACGCTGAAGGAAGCCACACCTAGAAAAGTCACTTGGGTCGGTCTTACGCGCCACACAGCGCCTGACACAGGCTCCTCGCCTTTCTTAGTAAATGGGTCCAAACCGCCATTGTTTCCATCTCACAGACAACAAGCTCTCGTCATTAAAAACCTGAGACATGCAAAGGAGAAGAGGAACACAGGAACGGGAGGGGGAGGAGGGATCGGTATCCCCAGTAATACAGCGAAGAGAAACTCTGTTCAGTTGCGAACAGCTATACAGCGCAGAGTCACGGACCTCAACTTACCAATGCTTCCGTCTGCTTTACTAAACAAATCTGACAAAAAGACAGAAATAGTCCGAATGGATTTCGGGTGACATTTGAGGATCTGAGGCCTTCCCAAAGGGAAAATGCTGGGTTCAATACAAGTCAGGTTCAGTCGACTGCATTTGTGGCATAATGCTGATTACCACAAAACAAATCCTTTTGATTCATCCCTCGTTTAAGGCAAGACACTACAGGCAAAACCATAGTTTTTTATGCACTGGGCAATTTTGCATCCCTAACATGTCAGACTAGTGTAAAGAAAGTATTCAAAATACAGTACAAAAATACAGTGTTTATATTACTACACTCTGTTTGCATCTGTAGATTTCAATGACAATACATATCTTTTTTAAGTTTTGTTTACATTTTATGTATAATGTGCTTTTCTTACACCCAAATCACTACAACAGAGTAAAAAGACAAGTAAAATACAAATAATACAGTATATGATACAAAACAAGACAACATAAAACAAAACAATACCCTAATCAGCAGCTGACACTTAATCATGGCCGTGTTTAAAGGCCATTTTCTCAAAATTTCTCAATTTCAGTACACCCAACAACTTTTCAATTTTATTCCTGTCTATATTCTGAAGGTTTTTGCAGAGAAGTTTGTTCATATATCATCCGCCTGGTTTATATAAAATTGTACAAAAATAACAAATGTACTTTTTTTTCTGGCTTTTGACAATATTTTGTGATTTATGGAGTGATTAAAAAAAAATAGATATCCAAATCCCTCTCTATAAAAATGTTTAACTCTAATATATTAACAAAATGTAACAAGAATTTCGAACATGACTTTATTCAATGTTCAGATTTCTGTTTGAGAAATGTAAAATTAGCACATATTTAATTAGATAGATTATTTGCATTATTTTAAACATAACATTTCATAACAATTTTCTTAAAGTACTGTGATTAATAAACTGGTAATTTCTATAAGTTCAAATCTTTACCTTATTCACCTGTAGTGTTTTGCCCTAAATTCCCTTCCACTGTAAGTGCCTCACTATAATTTATTTGTGGTAATCAACATTATGCCAGTTACTGACAATACGCTATCTGCTTCAGGAAGAAGAATGAGATTCGATATGCTATCATATTTAAATCAACATCTCTTGATCACATTACCTCCCCTCTTGCCCTCCATCCTTTTTCCTACCCTAATCCCTTGGTCCCAGGACAATTTGACTACTCTTGATAGTTACTTCTTAATTGTCTGGTTGGGATTTGACTGACGCCTATTGTAGGTTTTAAGCTGCTATCATGTTTCTCGCTTTCTGAATGAATGCATCTCAATGGCATCACTCAACTATGCCAGTCAGTGCCAAAGGATGAGGATCCATAAGCCAGCTAGTGAGGAATATGGCTAATATAATTGAAGTATTATATTAGCTTTTTGTTTGATGCTTACAGTACAATACATTTGTAAACTATTATTCAGGAATGTGGCAATGTAATTTTGGTACGTTTTTTTTTTTTTTTTACAACTTATCTTACAAATAAATTGACAGGATACACAATACTGGAGTGCTCGTCTAATTGTAGACATCTAATTAGGTTAATTTAAGGGTGTGTATGTGTTTTGTAACGTGCATGTTAAATGAGCAACTGTGTTGTGGCTGCTCCCCAATGGCCAGAAGGGTTTTGAATAATGGACATGTAAAGGAATCTTTCCCTCTTTTCAGCTGGTGAGGAGCTCATGAATTATGAACACTTTGTTTTGGTATACGATATGGTGCTGAGGGGGCTTGGCCTTTGTGTGTGCGCGTGTATAGATATGTGTGCTGGAGAGAGATTGATCCGAAGTGAGTGTGGCATGTCTGCACCTCAACTCAGACTTGTAACCACATAGTTCCCAAAGAGCCAAGTCAGACACTTAAGTATCCTGCGATTATATAATCCAGCTTTTTTTCAACAGTTTTGTATGAATTTGATTGCATTAAGTAACGACATAACACAACCAAGTGGCATCTGCAAACAATTAACTTAACCAAATTAACTTCACATTTCTAGCCTTTTTGAAAAAATACTTTTAACCCATTTTGAGGTCAAGATGATTTTTAGTAAATGTACACTACCGTCCAGAAAGCTTTATTGAAAAAAAGGATGATTTTTTTTTTAAAAACAGTAATTGTTAAAACTATTAAGGTTAAAAACTGTTTTATATTTTAATTTATTTTAAAATGTTTATTCCTGTGAATTTTCAGCAGCCATTACTCCAGTCGTCAGTGTCACATCCTTCAGAAATCATTCCATTATGCTGATTTTGTTCTCAAGAATGAAATGTTCAAATTTGTAATTATCAATGTTGAAAACGGCTTTTGTGAAATTGTCTTTACTGTCACTTTGATCAATTTAATGCATCCTTGCTGAATAAAAGTATTAATTTCTTTAAAAAAAAAAAACTTACTGACCTCAAACATTTGAAGGGTAGTGTATGATGTCAATTCTCCTCAAATTCATACAGGTGTTTATTGCATTTAATATGACGGAACATCTTTGACCTATTAATCTTTTCAACTACAAATTGTTGAATTGTTATTCATTTTAAACAATATGTCTGTTGTTTTATAATGAAGAACATGCCAGCTTTCTTTTTTTATGAGTGATTGAAATACATTTCTATAAAATAAATGTCACTTGGTTGAATATTTTGCAATATAATGCAATACCTTTCATTTTAACTGTATCTTACATGTCCAAGTATGTGAACATGTCCAGCAATACATCAAGCAGTGGTCTGACCTCAAATAGACCAATGACCTAATGTCTGGACATTACCAGGGTGCTACCATTACCTCCAAGACAATCCCATCTGTCTCCGCTTTAATTAAACACACCATAGAGAATAAGAACTAATATGTACCACCTCAGTGACTTAACTAGAAGGACGCTACAGGGGTATCTTACTGTACCAAGCAACCCAGTGATGAAGAGGCACATCACCTCAGTTCCGTGGGAAGATCATGTCAATGTATTAAACCCACGAGACAGCCAGGAACAGAACATAGACCCGTCCCATCTCTTATTCCACGGAGAGAGTTGCATTTGCAGTCAATTAATTTGGCATATGATTTTATCCAAAGCAACTCACATTACATTTAAAGTATACATTACTTTTTTTTTTTATATATAATTTTGTGCTTTTTCTGGGAATTGAACCACGACCTTGGCGTTGCAAGCGCCATGTTCTACTGTTTGAGCTTCAGGAATGTTAATAACAATTTATCCAGTGGCGTGTGTCAATGTGACCAGGAACCTGTGAAGCCCAATCTTGCCTTAAACAAGCCTAAACTTGCCTAACACCAAATACAATAAATCATTAGTCAAACTGGGACATTATAGACTGGACTTAGGCTACTTTTCCAAGAGTTTGTTTACTGGTCTGACTAACGTTTTCTACGTATTTTTCTTTGAATATAATTAGAAATAATTATAAAAATAATTATAGCCTTTTCCCATGACTTTTCAGGCCTGCATATCAAGATTTTAAACAATTCTGTGAGACAAAATGTATAATAATCTAGAATTAAATGCGTCAATGAATGTCTAATTTGATAAGTAACTCATACCTGTCAACATTTGGGTAGGTGAACACCGGTTCACATTTACAACTGCGTGTTTTCTGCGTAAAAATAAGGGTCGTTTTTGGCTTTGGTCTAAAATGCAAATTCATTCTATGCCAGCAAGTGGCATTTTTCGCCAGGAATACAGCCATTTCCCCGGTAACTGCAGTAAACAAAGCAGCACCTGACTTAGAAACTTGCAGCGCTTAATCATTTAAATAGCCTTTTTGAAGTGTAAGCTATATCTCATTATACATGTAAATATACATTTACATGTATATATATATTTTTTTTTTTCACTGGAGCACCACCTTCTCCCATTTCTACCAGTGATCATTGTTTCCTTCCCGTGGTACTCCCTGCTCAGATATCAATAGCATCACTGGGCTGTAGGTTGCCAAGTTGAGGGGACAAATGGGTTGAAATTTGTATGCGTCGGGATCGCGTGAGAAAGATGCGTTTCATACAAGATCTGGCAACTGGATAACCTTGAAATTTGTTGCCGTGATTATTCATATAATGAGGTTTGGACATAGACATATAAATACCTAGACGCCTCATTGGCCACTTTGAGCCGTTGCTGCGATACGTCAACGATTGACGTGCGGTCGAGCGGCCAATGAGGAGTCTAGGTATTTATATGTCTATGGTTTGGCCCATACAAATTATGGGCGTTTTACCGGAAGCGAATGTAAATAGCCTACGCCCAGTGGGATTTTTTTATAGAAAGATTAAAAATACGGGAAAATATTTAAACGGGATGATAGCGGGATAGAATGGTAATATACGGGAGAATCTCGGGAAAAACGGGAGGGTTTACAGGCATGAAGTAACTGTTAAACCAGCATATCTTGTTTAGCAAACACCGGCGCGATCAAATAGCGCGAGAATTTTAAAGGCCCACGTGGTGCTTTGGTAAACTGAAGGGTCGCGCGGCGTTTAAACCGTACCTGGAGTTTATCGTCACTGATGTACGCGCCGTTAATCCCGGGTTGAATAAAAGTTGAGTGCCGGGGCTTCTGGGTGAAGCAGAAGTGCCACCACAGGCTAACAGTAACCCAGGTAAAACTTTGCAAAACTACATGCATTAGCGTACGAGGCGGGAAACACGTCTTCGAGTTCAAAGATTTCTGTGTAACTTGAGGTGCGTCAGAGGCTGGACAGTCAGCACCTCGCCCTGACTCGCGTTTCCCAGGAAATAACGGCTATACACCGGCCTTCTCCGGTTTCTAATGACGTACATGCATTATTGAGCGCGCTCTCCCGGTCCCGGCTCGAGGCACCGGGTCAGCCTCGCACAAAACGAACTGCGCTCCAGGAACATTACACTGACGCTGTCGTCGTTTAATTCACGCAACCTCCCATTAACTGTCAGTTAAGGACCAGGACTATCCCGACTGATAACAACACTGCAACACGGGTGTTAAAGCAATTCAATAATACATATAGTTACTAAATATGGTTTAAAACAAAGCATGATAAAAACTGTCACTCTGGACTGCATCACACCAACACTTTTTGGCGGATAAAATACACGTGGAATGTCACAGCTCACTAAAGTCAAACTACAAGATCAATGCTTACTGCCAACACTTTTGTAACAAATGTAGATCTATCCATCTATCTGTGCGTGTATTTATATTATACACACAAGTGAACTAGTCCAAATTATTTACATGTGGTGTAAATACATTCCAGAATCATTCGACTAAACGTAAATTTACATTTACAGTTATGAATCTAGCTTCTACTAAATGCATAAATGTAAATATTTTAGGATCATGAAACTTCACAGAACATCAAAGAGCTAATCAGATATAATATATACAAATTTTACCTAGATTGCTGGGGGGGCAGTCATGGCCTAATGGTTAAGAGTCGGACACCATACTTGGCCACATGCCATATCCTTTTCTTTTCTTTTCAAAAGTCAAAGCACACATATACTTGCAAAATTTCACAACTGTTATAGGCTATTGTATAATCCAGCAGCTCGTGATGTTTTCAGTGTCTCTCAGAGCAGCTGAGTTCACAGTAAATGAAGCAAACTTCATCTCTGCATGTGCTGAGCTTAACGTGCATTTGGAAGCACAATGTACACATAATTTCCAACATTTTTAGATAGAGGTTTACAGCATTTCACCAGTATTCTGCTGAAATAAAAAGCTGGAATGTGAAATATTAAAAGCTCAAGAGTTTGAAGGTTTGAAAGAACTTAAGACATGAATGTGTGTAAAATAAAACATTGTAATAGTATCATTTTTTTTTATTTACAGTATTGCAATTTAAACTAATTATAAAACACTGAAGACAGAAATACATTACTGTTAATAAAAATGTTAACTATTATTGTTAATTGTTTGGTTCCTAAAAACACAAGTGTGAATAATGTGGACTGAGACACTATCACAACTAAATTGAGGTTTGAGTCCACTTTAAAATCCATCTATGAAAGTTAATCATATCACAGTTCAAATGGCAATATAACAAAACATTTTTGCAAATAATGTAAATTTAATGTAAAAATTTTAATTTTGTAAATGTTGAAAAAACATTTGCTTAAAAACACTAAATGTTTTATGTTGTCATTAACCAACATAAGTTAATGCAAGATTGTTAAATTACTGAGCCTTCAAATAAATATTTTAAGTCTAAGGGGTTTGGCTGACAAAAAAGTTGGGGAACTCCTGAATGAGGCGAAAGGGCACAATGTCTACTTGGTTCTCTCAAAACTCGCTTTCACATTTCGCATGTCCTCTATTGGGATACAAATTTTTACATTAAAAAAAAATATATATATATATATATATGTGCATTAAAGAAAAATTACCAAAATGTGCAATGCAATGGTATTATCTTTCACAATAAGGGTTAATTCCATGAAACAAAACATTGGTGGTGCACTATTCAGTACCTGAAACACAGATGATGTACTGAGCCTCTAAGTGAAATCCTGCCTGTCCTGGGACTGGGGTGTCAAAATCTGCAATAGGACAAAATATATATATATGTGCATTAAAGAAAAATTACCAAAATGTGCAATGCAATGGTATTATCTTTCACAATAAGGGTTAATTCCATGAAACAAAACATTGGTGGTGCACTATTCAGTACCTGAAACACAGATGATGTACTGAGCCTCTAAGTGAAATCCTGCCTGTCCTGGGACTGGGGTGTCAAAATCTGCAATAGGACAAAATGATACTGTGGATACACTTACATTTAATGGGGCAGCACAACAAGATAATGTTACATGGCTGGATTTTGTTTTACAATATGCAGAGGTTTGAGAGGTTTCACCCCACTTTAGATTAAGAAAAAAAAAAAGTTACATTTGCTTGTTCTTCAAAGCATCACACAAATGCAGTTATACAGCACTTGATAAGAGTCCTCCTGCAACCAAAACAGTCACATTTAAGAGGGATGTTTAGTTTAAAAAGGATGATAATAGTGACACAAACAAAACACATCAAGCAGCCACACTGACAGCAGCCTCCTCTGATATTCTGTGCACTAAAAAACTTAAAATGTGCCGATTTGCGAAGTGAATTTGACCCTGAGGCACTACCATCACTCTATACAAAAATATGACGTTCTACTGCATAAAAAGAGAAAAAAGCGCCATCTGCTGGCTAAAAGCTTTCTGATCTAAATTTTGCAGGAGTGCCCTTAGAAATGAGTGTCATCACACATTCTTTAACAAATATATTCCTGGACAATAATTAGATACTGACATAACAAAGAATGACTTTACTTAGGATATAGCAGTTAAAGTATGTAAGTTCTTTATCCATGTCATTTCTCAATTCATGTGAAACAGAAGGTATTTGGAGGATAAAAAAAAAATACACATCCCATTATATTATGAAGATAAAATAATAAAAGATGAACAACAATACTATGTTATAACAACATGAATAGACTGTACATGTTTAAACATCAATCGATCTGGTCTCATCTCAGAGAAACAGGATATATGGAGGTATGAGGTTCCAGAGTGAGTGTACAAGTGTAAAACATACACAGATATATACATACAGTACATATGCGCATACACACACTCACTCATCCATATATTTACACATACATTCAACTCACACAACACACTTCAGACCACCAGTGAAAGTAAAAAATAAATAAAAATAAATCCTATTACCGGTATATAAGCCCTCAGTCCACCAAACAGAAAGTAAGATACATAAACGAAACAAAATAACAAAAAAAACAGACTAAATGCTGGAATGAGCTTGATGCAGGCCATGACACCTGCAGTCTGCAGGTTTAACGGACATGTTGATGGCACACAGACTAGTGCTTTTATCGTGTTTATAGACGGAGCGAGGTTTGACTCGCTCACTCCAAGTGCACCCTCTCCTGGTCAGGGTTTGAGGCGCACTCTTCATTCAAGCACAAATAAACTCAATAAAAGCCGACTAGTTAAGCAAACAAAAAGAGAACCGGAAGAAACTGAAAATCGGCACGCGGCCACACCATCACCAATGTAAAAAGGAAACAAAAACAAACAAATATCCCAGTTGCAGGAGTTATACCAATTCAATTGGCCAGATGAGGTTGTGGTTTGAGCTGTGATAAATACTGTGTAATACTATAGATTTGTGGTTGTTTAAATTTGTCTTATGTCATTATTACAATTTTGTATAATTGTAGAGATCAGCAAAAGCACCATAGATTTAAATAAGCATCTAACATCCCTGTTCCCTCATACATATAAATAAGTTTCATATTAACTGAAAATTAGACCGTTTTCAGTCGGCTTATACTGTCCATTATAGAAACAATTAAATAATGCCTCTTATTGAAAAACAAAATCCCCAAATTGAGCAATTGAGGCCAAAATTAAATGTAAATAAAATCTTCAAATCGAATAAGCTGAAGACATTCATCACATCATACGTGTGTATTCATTATCAAGTGGTTTGCGCGTGACTCATCTGAGAGCGTGTAAGTGAGATTAACCGTTCAAGGCTCCTAGTATCTCAGCTGAAACGCACATTTCCTTAGGAAACAAGCAAAATCCCCAGCTTCACGGATACCAGACAACCAAACTGTCTCGGCTCGGAGCGAGTAACACAATACAGCTCTTTCTGGGAGGAATGGGCTCTGTTACACAGCTGCAAGTCGAGGCACTGTAGGTCCTGGGCTCAATGGGTCCTGTTTTTCTGAGCTATTGAGTCCCATGGTGTAACTGTGTGTCTGAGCCCAATATGTCCTATGGTGCGGCTTCACCTCTGGGCACAGTGGGCCTTGTGGTGCAGCTCTGCCTCGGGGATCTGTGAGCCCCACGGCACAGCTCTGCCTCAGGGATCAGTGGACCCTGTGATGCAGCTCCATTCATTTGTTGATTGAGCAGCATCCTCAGAATAAGGCGGCGCATTTAGTCAGTACAATTTGGTTTCCTGTTGTTAGCTGTGTCTCCTTGGTGATTGGTGAGAGTCGGCTAGCTGAAGAACATGCTGAGATTGCTTAAACCTCAGCAGCCTTCAGGACGATTTTCTCCTCGTCTTGTCAGTCCGAATTGGGTTTCTTTAGTGAGAAAGCGTATATGTTAAAATGATCACTCAGCTGCTTCACCTGCACAGGGAGACAGAAGACCATAATGAGAAATATTTAAGTGTGCTTGTGCATAAAAACATGACCGTTGCAAAAGATAATTACATCATATTTATTATATAATATATAAAAAAGTTGAATAAAGGATAGTTTGAATAAATAGTTATATATAATATATATATATACATATACACACACACATATACATATATACACATACAATTATTATTATTATTATTATTAGTTTAATATATAACCATCTTAAGGTAAATTAAAAGATTCTTCATGACTAATGAACGAATGAGCAGTCTGTGTGTCTTTACTCACAACTGATACTCCATAGTGTATGTGAGTGAGGATGACTACGGCGGTCCATATGTAAAGGACGATAATTTCACCATTCTGCAAAGTCCCAGATATCACTAGCAACACCACAGCTGTCATCGGCAACAACAACAAACTCAGTGGCTTGCATCGAGTATTACTCATCTGGCATACAATGAGCTTGCACTGAGAGAGAGAGAGAGAGAACATGTCAGGAGCAGACATCTGACAAGATGTTTCAAATGGAACTGAATATATATATATACAAATAAACACACACATATACATATACACACACACATATACATATATACACATACAATTATTATTATTATTATTATTAGTTTAATATATAACCATCTTAAGGTAAATTAAAAGATTCTTCATGACTAATGAACGAATGAGCAGTCTGTGTGTCTTTACTCACAACTGATACTCCATAGTGTATGTGAGTGAGGATGACTACGGCGGTCCATATGTAAAGGACGATAATTTCACCATTCTGCAAAGTCCCAGATATCACTAGCAACACCACAGCTGTCATCGGCAACAACAACAAACTCAGTGGCTTGCATCGAGTATTACTCATCTGGCATACAATGAGCTTGCACTGAGAGAGAGAGAGAGAGAACATGTCAGGAGCAGACATCTGACAAGATGTTTCAAATGGAACTGAAAGACATCCATTGTCATGGCTGCACAACTTGTTTATCTACAGCAGAGAGCTAGAGGACTGAGTACACTCACAGTAACATTGGAGAAGGCTGTTCCCACCATGAGATAAAAGATTCTGGGTTGCTTCTCGATGATGTCTGTAGGAGAGAGACTGATCCACAGTGTAGACAGCACAAACAGGAGGACGGGAGAGAAAAACGGCAACAAGGCCTCATACACCGAACTGTGCTTCAGGGTGTTATTACGGTACACCCTATAATAATACAGAGAGAAAGAGTGAGAACAAATATCCCTGTTCCAAATCATACAATATTTAATAGAGAATCAGTAAGCTACACAGTACGAGTCATTTTTATGTAGTCCAAGGCACAAGAGGCCTGGAATGAAACTTACTTAAAGACATTGTAGAGGCTCATTGGCAGTGTTACAACAAATAAACAACCTGTTTAAAAAAAATGAATGAGGAAATCAGATCATCCTTTAATTTGCAAGTTTGGCCTAAAAGCGAATGAAAACGCAGCATTTGAAGTATTAACTAAGTATTAACTGCCAATGACAGGGCAGAGTTCACTCACCAACAATCATAACAGTGAAGAGATTTCTGTAATGAACATTCCCAATAACAGGTTTGTACCATGTTTCCACACCAACCACCGCTGTTACTATGTACACGACAGAGATAGTCTGGTATAGAGATGGAAACAAAGACATTAATTAATACAAACTGTAACATTTATTTCCATTCAAGTATCACTAAAGTTTCCATGTGCTGTGTGTGACGTACAGAAACTAAATTCTACCTTCAAGAATTTTTTTATTTCATATTTTAAAATACACCACTGCTCAAAAGTTTGGGGTCAGTATGATTTCTTTTTTTTTTACTTAATACTTAAAATTAACGATTTTATTCAGCAAGTTTTCATTACATTGTTTACAAAATGAAAATAAAAACTTTTATAATGTCACAAAAGATTTCTATTTCAAAATAACTAACTTTCTGGAAAAACTA
>NW_015548336.1:207582-244676 GCF_001515605.1 Sinocyclocheilus anshuiensis
CCCTCACATCCAGCACACTCCCTCTTTGAACTGTTGCCATCTGGTCGACGCTACAGAGCACTGAGCACCAGAACGACCAGACACAGGAACAGTTTCTTCCCTCAGGCAATCCATCTTATGAACACTTGACAATAACTGTGGAACACACACTATTTATACACTCATACACTTATTTATCTAACACTCATACTCAGTCTGCACCTAAAATTTGCACATAATATACAGTACCTGTACATACAAAACTGTCTATTGTAATATACCTGCACATACAATTGTCGATTTATATATTTTTATTCCTTATTTACTTGTTCTATTTTTTATTTTTTATTATCTGTGTTTTTTGTTCTGTCACTGTCATTCTGTTACACTGTGGAAGCTTCTGTCACGAAAACAAATTCCTCGTATGTGTAAACATACCTGGCAATAAAGCTCATTCTCATTCTCATATATATAGGGAACAATTATTTTAAATAGTAATATTTCACAATATTGCTGTATTTTTGATCAAATTTTAAAAACTATCTCAAGACTTTTGAACGACAGTGCAATTTTAATATTAAAATAAATAATTTTACAAGTAAAACTTTATACATTAGTATATTTTAGTATAATATTACATATTACTAATATAACATTAATATTGCATAATATATATAGTTTATGGCTATATTTTAATAGTTTATAAAAAACATTTTCTTTTCATGAGCTTATCTTTAGGTAATAAATTACCACTTGACTGATGTCGTAGCCCCAGGGCAGGAACAAAATCCCAGTGTTGTACTTCTCCCAGTGGGACAGTATGAAGGAAAACAGGACGACCCATAACAGATAATACAGCATCACCACTCCGACGCCTGTCTCACCCCGTCCGAAGACAGAGTACACTGTAGCGACGAAGAACACACATGCCCAGCTGTCCAGGCCGTGGTCAAACAGCTCACCCAGCGGAGTGCTGGAGTTTGTTCTCCGAGCCTGTTTACCGTCCACACCATCTGCATGTACACACACACAACAAAATATATTTCAAAGTCATATATGCAAGCATACACACATTCCCACACAAACATGTTTCCAATCTTGCTACCACATTCACATGTTTCAGAAATTCTCTGGATCCTAGACAAGTTCACAGCTCTTCTCTTAAAAAACTAGTGTTAAAAAGCAAGCCTCTACAAATTTGCTGAGTGTTCATATTTTCATATGCAAATGTGTCTTCTGTGGCTGTATTACGGTCAAATGTCCTTCTTGGTTAAAGGGCTAGTGAGTTATTAAAGTATACAGCACACGTCAGTAGGTTTATAAATGTACACATGTGGGACTAAAAATAAGATTTGTGTCAAAAATCAGATCTGTGCATTAGGCTCTAGTATAAATGAATCCTAACACACCTAATATGTGACCCTGGACCACAAAACCAGTCATAAGGGTCAATTTTCTGAAATTGAGATTTATACACCATATCAAAGCTGAATAAATACGCTTTCCATTGATGTATGGTTTGTTATGATAGAACAATATTTGGCCGAGATACAACTATTTGAATATCTGGAATCTGAGTGTGCAAAAAAATCTAAATATTGAGAAAATCGCCTTTAAAGTTGTCCAAATGAAGTTCTTAGCAATGCATATTACGAATCAAAAATTACGTTTTGATATATTTACAGTAGGAAATTTACAAAATATCTTTATGGAACATGATCTTTACTTAATGTCCAAAAATCAATCATTTAGACCCATACAATGTATTTTTGGCTATTGCTACATACATTGAGACTGGTTTTGTGGTCCAGGGTCACATATTGTCCGTTTTGCTGATAATATTAATCAAACAACTCAAAAAACTTAATTAGCTCATGCTTAGCTTTTTAAATAAAGGAGTGTGTTCAATATCATACAGGTATGTGCGGTGTTAATGAGAACTGTGAATGTTCTGAACAACAACTTGAACAATCTTTCAAATCAAACTCTATTAGCAAAAATGTGACTTACACACGAATAAATAGATTTTGCAAAATGATTCAGAAAGATTAAGACCACTAGCTGACAGATTGGTCAATTAACATTAGTACCATTTAAAAAAAAAAAATAAACACTTACCTAAGGTATAGGCCAGAAAATTGAACAAACCAGCAGCTATCCACACCCAGCTTGGCACATGTGTATGGCCTTCCCCTGTGCCACAAAACAACACCCACAAAATAATCAATGTCATTTGTGAGTAGGTACAATCTCAATTAGTGAAGTGACGTGACGTAACGTGACATGTGGCCAAGCATGGTGACCCATACTTGGAATTAGTGCTCTGCATTTAACCCATCCAAAGTGCACACACACACCATGAACACACACCTGGAGCAGTGGGCAGCCATTTATGCTGCAGTGCCCGGGTAGCAGTTGGGGGTTCGGTGCCTTGCCCAAGGGCACCTCAGTCGTGGTATTGAAGGTGGGAGAGAGCGCTGTACATTCACTCCCCCCACCTACAATCCCTGCCGGTACGAGACTCGAACCCACAACCTTTGGGTTACGAGTCCGACTCTCTAACCATTAGGCCACGACTTCCCAACTCAGCAATGATAACAGCATTAAACTTGAAAATATACAATAAATTGCACAACAAATTACATTAAAAATGAAACATACATACAATACATTACATAATTAATTGAGCGCATTGTTTATGTTATGTAATCATTTATATCACTTAAAATAAGTCCAAAAATAGTAAACAGCAGCATTAAACTAAATGAATTGCTATAAAATATACCCATAAAAATACCTACATTTTTAGTTCATTTATGAAGAACGAATTTAACTTTTCAATGCTACATATCAGTGAAAAACACTATGACTTCAAAATGTTTTGTCTTCATTACTACCTAATGGAATCAGATTTGTTACTAGCACTAACACTCTTTTTTTTTGAAAGCAGAACTTGTTTTAATTATTTACTCCACAACACTGAATGTACAGTGTGTGTATATGTGAGGGAGCTGCTATGTGCACAGGTGTGGCTGTGTATTAACAGATGGTTAGCTGATAATTGAGAGAATGATGAGCTGGAAGTGAGACCTTGATCCTTGTCATATAAAAAAAGAATGTACTTGCACAACCTTTTTCTTATTGCACAATCATTAATTGGTTATTGTTGTAATCATAACAAATGTGTTAAAGTCTCTAAGCTTTGAGAAAGAGAGCATTACCCACAATACCCTCTCACTAGTGCATCAAAACCAAAACAATAATTCACACACAGTTTATTGACCTCACCTGAGGCATAAAAGTCAAAGTCGAAAAAGGACAGCAAGGTGAAGGTGAGTACCAGGAACATGAACCCTGTAAATGTGATGAGGTTTGGGGCAAGCCATGTGGGCAAGATCTGAGACAGAGCGAGAAAGAGAGAAATTAGCAAGCTGCAAATGGTCAGATCTTTCTCGCAGGTAATCAGAGCCAGACGGAACATTCATTAATGTTGCATTTATGCAATTCAATGAAAGCAAAACACAACGTAATGTTATTCTTTTCATGTAAAATACCTCTATACATTCATGGATTCGAAATATTTTTATAAACATTGACAGACAAGTAACACATTTTCATAAACGCATCTTTATAACACAAAATAACATGCAATAAAAACATTTTAATATACAATATGAATAAATGAAAAAATAAATAAAATGCTATACTAAAATTCTAAATTTCTAATTACAAAAATAAATAAAATGCTATACTAAATTTTTAAATAATTACTAAATAATTGTAAATCGAAATATTACAATTTGATATTGATATTGAAATTTAATACTGTATAGTTAATATACAATTTTAAAATATGAAAATTAATAAAATATTGCTGTTTATCATATTCACAGCCTTGAGTTTTAATGCATCCACTTATATAAATAAATAAAATAAATGCATTATTTAAATAGTTTATTTAGTATATTGAATTTATTATTCAAATAAATATTAATCTATAATAATAAATTCTTATTATTTTATCTGATATGAGAGACTGGATGGCCTTTTATATTCTGGTAACATTCAAAACGACAGTCGTGACTCTCACCTTCACTACTGAGTTCCAGAAGGGGTGCATGACGTAGATAGAGAGGGGGTTGGAGTCAACCGCACTGTACTGTAAAAAAAAAAAAGAGATGACAAGATATGCAGAATAAGACAGCACATTAACACTCAGGTCCAGAAGTGTGAATGTTGAAAAGTGTTAACAACAGAGCGTTTCTGCCGTCTCAACTAATATTGCACGGTGTCTACAAACTTCAGATGAGATGATTCAAATGTCAACTACATAATATCAATAAATCTCTAATTAGATTCTGCACAAGTAGTAGGTACAACTGGAAAATAAATTCTTAAGTTCAAACCTAAAGGCAATTTAAAATGGCCTGAATATAATAATGTCTATCAAATATGAAACTCTTCACTACAGCACACAATAGTAAGTGGTATGATTCAGTGGTGATGAAGGCAGATCACTTTTCAACCACTTCCCCAGCATGTGTTCACTGTGTGAGCTAACACTTAGGGATTGGGCGGCTATTGAAGCCTTGAAAACATCTGGATCTGGGAAGGCCTGAACCAAAACCCTTGAACCCCTGAAAAATATGCTTTCTAAAATATACGCTTATTCAGCCCAATATGCTTAGGTAAAAACACAGTTTGATGATTAAAAAAACCCCCAATTAAATTAGGAAAATAATGTATACAAAACCACTAATTAAATATACACAAAAATGCTGAAATTAAAACTAAATATGATAACCTGATCAGATACAGGGGTAAAATAAACACACTGCGGTAGTCATGAGGGTGCAGTCATGTATGTTCAATGACCCCTACAAGTATGTGCAAACATGCAGAGCAAGAATAGCACATACCAACTCAGCAGCCTGTACAACTAACAGCCCAAAACACTGGCAATAAATAAACACACCTTATCAGGCCAACAGGACATTACACCAGAAGACACACAGGGTCAGAGACACTTTCATTCACAAGCTCTGTCAAATAACCACTCAGAAATACACAAAACTCTGCATCACACCCAGGAATTCAACCTCTCGACCCCTTCAGTTCCACAACCTTTTAACCAAATGATCCTCTTCAGAGATGCCTAAAATTAAAGATTTAATTGTTTATTTCATGGATTATAAATGAATAATTATCACATAACAAAAACATAATATATGCATTATGAAAATATAACAGAAAAATGACAACTATGGAAAAATTACCAAAAAGCAATAATACTGTTATTAGTTGTTTGAGACATAATCTTTCAGATATTTTGTGTTCATTTTTAGCAAGTAATTTATAATTAATAAATTAAATAAGCACATTCTGTTGGATCCTGTTGAACACACATAATGGCACTGTAATATTGTGAATAGGGCTGCACGATTATGACAAAAATCATAATTGTCGATTATTCCCTTGAAATTGTAATTGCGATTATTAATTACGATTATCACAATTTACACTGAATGATGTTTATACCATTGTTTGATGCAACTGCATGCCGTATTTTTATATGAAAAGAATCAAGCTGAAAACACTAACTGAAAAACTTTGTGCTTTTCTATAGTATTAAGCCTCAAATGTCAAATATACATCGGATTGGTTTCTTCTTTAAATTATAAAAAATAAAATAAAAATATGAATTGTATTATGTTATACTAAAACTAAAATTAAAATAATGGGAAAAACCCTTAAGATAACATGTAGAAAGAAAAAAAAAGCATCTTAAGCATGCAGAATAACATAAGTGGACTTTGAACAATTACGTAATTGTGGCATCCATAATTGTAATCGCGATTAGAAATCCGATTCATTGTGCAGCCCTAATTGTGAAATAATATTATAACTTAAAATAACCGTGTACCATTTTAATAATATATTATTTACAAATTTAATTTATTCCTGTGATTGTAAAGCTAATTTTTCAGTAATAATTACTCCAGTCTTCAGTGTCACATGATCCTTCAGAAATCATTCTAATATGTTCATTTGGTGCTCAAGAAACATTTCTTATTATAGACATAATCTTTCAGATATTTTGTGTTCATTTTTAGCAAGTAATTTATAATTAATAAATTAAATAAGCACATTCTGTTGGATCCTGTTGAACACACATAATGGCACTGTAATATTGTGAATAGGGCTGCACGATTATGACAAAAATCATAATTGTCGATTATTCCCTTGAAATTGTAATTGCGATTATTAATTACGATTATCACAATTTACACTGAATGATGTTTATACCATTGTTTGATGCAACTGCATGCCGTATTTTTATATGAAAAAAAACAAGCTGAAAACACTTTAACTGAAAAAGTTTTAGTGCTTTTCTATAGTATTAATCCTCAAATGTCAACTATACATCGGATTGTTTTCTTCTTTAAATTATAAAAAAGTACAAATATGAATGGTATTATAATGTTATACTAAAACTAAAATTTAAATAATGGGAAAAACCCTTAAGATAACATGTAGAAAGAAAAAAAAAGCATCTTAAGCATGCAGAATAACATAAGTGGACTTTGAACAATTACGTAATTGTGGCATCCATAATTGTAATCGCGATTAGAAATCCGATTCATTGTGCAGCCCTAATTGTGAAATAATATTATAACTTAAAATAACCGTGTACCATTTTAATAATATATTATTTACAAATTTAATTTATTCCTGTGATTGTAAAGCTAATTTTTCAGTAATAATTACTCCAGTCTTCAGTGTCACATGATCCTTCAGAAATCATTCTAATATGTTCATTTGGTGCTCAAGAAACATTTCTTATTATCATCATTGTTGAAAACAGTTGTGCTGCCTAATATTTGTGTGAAAACCTTGATACATTTTTTCAGGATTGTTTTATGAACAATAGTTCAAAAGAACAGCCGTTATTTGACAAATAAATATTTTATAACATTATGTTTTAATGCCTTCTTGCTGAATAAAAGCATCACTTAAAAATACTTTTAAAACTACTCCATATTGATTAAGAATTATAGATTAAGTAAGTGGATAGATAGATAGATAGATAGATAGATAGATAGATAGATAGTCCAAGACAAACGCCCACAGAGTAAGAAGTTATAATAATGAACAAAACAGATACGGGTTATGCAAGCAAAGGGGTTAATAATTGGATAAAGAAAGAGCTTTGCATCTCAATCCTTTCAGGTGCTTCTTCTTCTGTAAATTATATCAGAGGACTCTGACACTACACTGCTATAAATACAGTAACACCTGAATTTCAAGTGAACACAACGAACAATTAAAGTGAAAGCACAGGGAGCTTGTGTCTCACATGCAAATGATGTCCTTACCACCATAGATCCTTGTTAAGAGACGGAACCAGGAGCCCATCCCTTTACAATTCAACCCAATTTACAAACTAACCGACAACAACGCATGTAGACCAACTACAACAAAACTGGACACCGTGTTTAGCTGGTAAAACTATGGTTTAGAACTGAATATCTACTTTCACCGGCGGTTTCAAGTCACTGTGGAACGACAGTTAATTAACCGGTTAATAACACTTAATATGTCCTTAAAACCTTTGAGTTGGATGTATATATACTAATAACTAAATTGTGTATCATTTCATCCCACAAATTCGAGGGGAAAATATACTATTTCTCTTTATAAGTGGTAATAAGCCGCCGTTGTCCTTTCTAGAGAGCGACACACACCGGCAGACCTCATGCTTCATGATAGCATTAACAGCACGGCTCGGCTAGCCGACACCCTAAAGTCCTACACATTTTAAAGAATAAGAGCGGCCTTACCTTATATTTATCAAAACCCAAGAGTTGCTCTTGGGTGACATAGTGGTAGAGAGCCATGATGACCGCAGCACGGCTCTGAGACGGACCGAAATTCACCACCGTGTCGGCACACAGTATCCGCAGTGCTGCGCGTGAGCGGCGGTGCAGTGGCGTGACGTCTGACGTGTGTTCTTTCATAATAAAAGCCGACCTGGAACTTGCAGTAAAACATCAGAAACACGAGTTCCCTCTCATAGGCTCACTTCGATGTTGCGATGACGTCATCGCTTTGGGAACACCTTCGGTGTGACGAATGTCTGAAGCCCTTATACCATCACGCCAATTCATTGGCCAAATAGCGCTTAGCACCGCCCCCAAAGCGCACGTAGGTGAGCTATATAGCGTGCTGCGCGCTATTTTCATCAGATTTCATTTCCTTCAGGAAGCAAATCACCTGTCGCCCGTAGGAAAGCAAAAAAAAAAGAAAAAAAAAAGGTCGTGTTCTTAGCTATTTCTCTAAAAAGAGCAGTTTACTCCTCTTCAGCGGACACGATGAGCTACAGGAGATGCATCGAGCCGTGTGACAGGTTCATCGCAGGAGGAGACACTCATGACAGGTGCGTGCAATGCTTAGCGGCCTTTCTGATTGTCGACACTGTGATAGCCTACGGCTAATTCTCAAATAAAGTAGGCCTCGCGTCTAACCCCCGCTATTCCGTTTCTGTGGTTGCCGAGGCGCCGCACGAGATGGTCGCTTGGGGTGACGCATGCGAACCGAGGCGTTTAGAGGGCGAGTCAACAGAGATTTCTCCTTTTCTCTCGCTCTCTCCGGGCCATGTGCAAGCGCTCGAAGAGCGCTACGGGGATCCCGTGGTCTTCGTTAATGATAATTTGCGGCCTACCCCGGAAGCTCGCGATGCGATGTCTTTCGGTTGTATGCCGTATGATGAAGACGTGCTGTCCACAGCAGCCTCCGATTCGGAGGATTTATTGGGCGAACTGTGCAGTTCTCTCCCTCCGAGTGGACAGGAGAAACGCACTTCCCCGTCTTAAAGCGAACTATTAGACGTTGTAACGCGCACTGTGGATAAGCTGGGGTTAGAGTGGGATAGCGAGCCGGCGCAAACTCAGTCCCAGTCGAAACTGGACGATCGATTTTTGTCCAGCCGCACTCCGTCTCAGCCCCGTAGGCCTCTTAGGGGATCTGCAGGCTCTCTCCATCAGCCCTTTGTGTATGGACTTTGCCCCAGGGCTGGTTAAAGTCTTTTTGCGACCTAGGCCTGATTATGTTCCTAAGGTCGCTTCGACTCCGTTTCGCTTTCAGCAAGTGGTCTTAGAGGCTTTTTCCCCAGCTGATCTCAGGTTAGCCTGAGTCTCTGCCCAGTAAGGGCACCAGTTGTTTGTGTGTTTTGGTGGTAAGAGCAGAGGTTCTGCTGTCACTAAACAGCAGATGTCACACTGGATAGTGGAGGCTATTTCTCTGGCCTATGAGGCGCGTGACTTGACTTCGCCTCTAGGGGTGCGTGCTCATTCTACAAGAGCAGTGGCTTCTTCTCAGGCCTTCTTTAAAGGGTCTTCGTCGGAAGATGTTTGTGCTGCGGCAGCCTACTCAGGGAACCAAGGTTACATACGTAACCGAGATGTTTTAATTTCTTTGATGCTACGGAAGCTTCGTGACAGGTACCTTACCTCCATTAGTGATGGGAAGTTCGGATCATTTTACCGACTCGGACCTTTGAGTCTCGTTCAGCAAAATGAACACGAATCGTTCAAGAACGACCCAACACTAACCTCCATCTAAATATTACAGTTTTTTTCAACTGCTTACACACAAAATCTTTACTTGTCACACAACTTCTGAAACCTGACACTCAAACACCAGAACCACACACCAAATCTGCAAAACCATAGGCTACACAAATTCTCGGCCTTTTCAATTTCATAAAACACTTTTTGCAAAACACAACACACAATTCTCGATGTAACACAAAAATCTAACAGGAAGTGTTTTGATTTCCTTTTTCAAACACAACCAATCAAAGTGCCTCACACTAAACTCCTCACATGTGCAAGCACTCATTGCTTTACTTAAAACCAACCAATCATGGCTTTAGAATAGGCCTATAAATAAATACACATCTACACGTGGTTGATGTATTTATTTTCTTTTGTACTGTGTAATACTGTATTCACAGCCACAAATGCATACAGTAAAAAAAAATAATAAAAAATGGTTTCAGTCTTGCTTTCGTGTTTACCGTGACTTTTTCAACATCTCTCTTCCAGTTACTTTCAATCTTGTACAGAAATGTACATAGGAGCTCATGACAGAAGAGCTTTAGGTTTTGAATAACTGTGTGTAGGCTATATGATATATCTAAACATTTATTATGGCGCAGGTGTTTGCAATGTAAGACAAATGTTTGCTCTTGAGATGTGTTTGTGATATTGTGAATGCAGTGCTTCATTTTGCAAGAAATGTGAGGCATTTTGTGTGTGCATTGCTTGGATTTGTGTGTAAAGTTTTGAAAAAAAGAGGCAAAGTTTTGAAGATGTAAGCAGTTGAGAAAAACTGTTTACTTTCAATCTTGTACAGAAATGTACATAGGAGCTCATGACAGAAGAGCTTTAGGTTTTGAATAACTGTGTGTAGGCTATATGATATATCTAAACATTTATTATGGCGCAGGTGTTTGCAATGTAAGACAAATGTTTGCTCTTGAGATGTGTTTGTGATATTGTGAATGCAGTGCTTCATTTTGCAAGAAATGTGAGGCATTTTGTGTGTGCATTGCTTGGATTTGTGTGTAAAGTTTTGAAAAAAAGAGGCAAAGTTTTGAAAATGTAAGCAGTTGAGAAAAACTGTAAAAGGGCATCTATATTTTCTTGAATAAAGCCCCCCAAATTAAACTGTAACATTAATATTCTAAATATATTGCCTATATTTTTAGAAATCTTTTAGATTTTATTTAGTTATATTACGTTGTTTTTCTACTCATAGTGCTGTACTAATTGATAATTATTTATTTATTTTTACACGTACATTTTTATATTGTTTTTCTTTAAACTTTTCTACGGACCACCCAGCCACGGGGGGTCCTCGGAACTCAGTTTGAAAACCCCTGGACTAGTCTACATAAAACATTAACAAATGTTCCACCATATAGACTAAATATGCAGTGTTACAAAAACGAT
The DNA here is from genome assembly GCF_001515605.1 of Sinocyclocheilus anshuiensis. Classification (NCBI taxonomy): domain Eukaryota; kingdom Metazoa; phylum Chordata; class Actinopteri; order Cypriniformes; family Cyprinidae; genus Sinocyclocheilus; species Sinocyclocheilus anshuiensis. Next base: position 218,577 of record NW_015548336.1, read on the forward strand.
TATTTTACACTACGTGAGCTGAGAATTTAGTTAGTTGTCACACTCTTTATTTCTCATTGTAAGTTAATTTTTTTTTTCTATATGCATATACCTTAAAGGTATGGATAAAATAGCTATTTAATAAATTGTTTTATATTATATGTAATATGTATAAACTAAATATGGACACATGGCTCGCTCATGCTGTTGTGTCACTGTCTACCCACTAGGGGACGCTACAAATACACGAATCTAAAAAATCGTCAACACCTCTGTAGAAAGGTTACGTCTGACATAACTGCATGGCTATCGATTAAAACTAAATTAACTTATCGTGCATTTATACGACATCTCGATATACACAGTTATACAAAAAGCCTACTTCAGAACATTTAAGAGTGATTGTGTGCATTTTAGTCTCAAGAAAATGTGAATAAGCAGCTATCACAAAGACTTCCCCTAAAATGAAAACGGAGTTAAATATAGAAGCAGAGAAAAACGGACAATTTTTTCTGACAAATCAGGGTGTTTGTTTAATTGCATACCTCTATATATTGTTTAATGGAATTAAAAGTAATGCAAATTTAAAACTACTTAACACATTGTGGCTAGGGGCAGTTAAAGAGCGAAACCTTAAATATCATTATTAGGATGACATATCTTCAAATCACAGTAATAGGGGACTAATACAATGACATGGATCTGCATTTATTAACATGCCATAAAAAGTGTCACATTTCAAATAGCTACAATTCACAAACCTAATCTCAGATTAAGGTGCTTGGCCCCCAAATCTGTTGTTTGCAGATATTAAACACAGGTCATGTTACATTTAAGACAGCTATTAGAAACAGGTCACATTCATAAGGCATCTAAAAACATTTAAACAATAATGTTTCTACACACATTCTATTATGCATAAAATATTATATATAAAAAAAGAATAATAAATCATACATTGTTTTAAGATATGTTGCATAATTATATTTATTTAAAATTTAACAAAGTAAAGTTCATCAAGGATCTAGAAAGTAAAAACTGGATCTTGCTGGAATTGGGAACTTCAGCACAATAACAACATGATTAATTCTGTACAAGCCCTATTTAGTTTCTCTATTAAATGTAATTTTTTTTTACGAATATTAAAGCCAGTAACTTAGCCTGGAGACATTTCCCTAACCCCAGTCCCAGAAGGCATCTGCAAACCTTTTTCATGTTTTTTACGCTGATTTTGAGGGAAAGATTTTGGAATGGATTTTAACATGCTAAAATGGAACTGAAGGCATAATCAATTTAGCGAAACACAAAAGGTGTGGGGAATATGTAGAAATTGATGAATGATGGGCATTCCAGTTCTGAAGAAATCTGTCCATGCAAGCCTGTAGATCCCAGAAGTGTCGTGGTGTCAGTCCCATTATGGAAGAGAATCACCTTTGCCACGGGATGGGGGGTGTTCGTGTGGGCGGGGCTTGTTTTGACTGTGAATGTGCTTGAGATTTTTTTGTGAGGGTCGAGCAAAACAGGATGTCAAAGCGCGTGAGCTGCAGTCACAGGCTCCATCCTGGCAAAGAGACGGCAAAGAGTTAGGAGATACGCTCAGCATTATAACAAATCATGTCACATTAAGACAAAGACTCTGCAAAATAGTAATAATGTATATTTTCTAGTTGTATTTAATAAAAATTAGTTCCAATTTGATCCTCCTGATTGTATGTGTCCCATATACTGTATATAACATTGCTTTAAAAGAATATTTCTGCTTGTTAAAAATAAAACAAATATGTAAAATATGTAATATGTATCTTTAAAATACACATTGTCATATGGATAACAGTCAGTTAACAGATTGACTCACAAATCTATACATAACATACCAAGAAATAACTTTTATTGAGGAAGTGAGTTGTGAACTCAATAACAGCTCCGAGCAAGTCTGATTCAAACAGTGACTAACAAGTGAGTCCGAGGCCATTTGGTGAATCTCAGACTTGCTAAAAAATGTTGATACATAAGAATCATTCGTTCCTGACAAAACCGCATATGGACACACAGAGTGTTTCCAGAGTGACTAGATTTCAAATTACTGTCGCACTTATTATTTTTGCAACCATTTTAGTCTCACTGAAATATTACTTCCTCAACACCTTCAGTTTAGTTTGTTGTTATTGAATGGGTTCAACTTTGCTACTAACCTCCAAGCCCTTGTTCTTTCTGACTGAACCCCTGTCGATTTGGCGCTGAGTTTGGATCTGGCTCTGACACACCGTCTCCTCTTTTTGGCTTTGTTTCATAAATCTGCGGTTCACAATCTTGGTGATGCTGTCGTTTCTGACCAGTGGCACCGCTGGTATACGAGACGGGGGATGCTCAGATTTCTTTGAACCCACCAGACCGATGTGATCCCTACGAGCTGCTGGCGCTTTCTCCATCTCCGGGTTGGTCTTCTCTCCTCGACCACAGACATTGCGCAGAAACTCATGGACCAGACCATATTTGTGAACGCCTACATTTTTACGGCCGCCATGTTTATCGCTGCCCTGCACTGATACTGAACTCGGCCTGCTAGGTGTCGAAGCACGTTGCGGCAGAGCCCACAAACCACGCTCTTTTGCTCCATAATCCAGCCTGGAGGAGGCGCTCGGAGATGAGGAGGAGGACAAAGAGGATGTGGTGAAAGAGGAAAAGGATGAGGGGGATGTAGAAGAGGAAGACTTAGAGGAAAACGGAGAGGATGCAGAGTGTCTGCGTTGTATTTTTGGCGAGGTGCTCTGTGGTTGAAACCGATCTGCTGGACCAGGGACCCTTTCCAGTGACACTGATGTCTGCGGGGTTCTTGAAGATACAAATGAGGTCACTCGGGGCGACCAGTGCTTCGCAGCATGAAGACATCGAGGACCATCGGTTTGTAGCCCAACTGTGGTCACCTGTGGTTGGGATTGAGTTTGCGTTCCTATACTCACAACACTCACCATACTGCTCCCAAAATCCTTTGCTCTTTTCCTCTCCAGAGGGCTGGATTGGGAGGTTTGCAGCACACTGGCTGTGATTTCCTTCATGTCATCACTCAGGTTGGCTGAGACGTCCAAGTTATTGAAAGCCAAGCGTGAAGGGGATGTCATACTGGAGGTCTGAAGACCAGAAGAGGATGTAGAACTGATGACAGCGTTCGAATCTCTCTCCATCAAACTTTGGCAGTCAAACGGCAGGCTACCCAGCCAGTTTTCATATGCAGCGGCCCAGTCTTGGCTTACAAGGCCACAGGAAACAGCATTGAAATGTGGTTCCTGGCTCTCCTCAAGCGCTTCCTCCTCTGCTGCTATCGGAGAGCTCATTTGGATCCTTTTTGCTGATGGTGGGCTGTAATATATACGAATGCTGGTTCTCTCTGGAGCAGTATGGCTTCTCTGGGTCAGCTCCTGGTTTAAGGTCAGACCAAGGAAACTGGGAGGCATGATAGGAGAGTCCCAAGTCTTGCAGGGGTCTTCTCTGTCCAGAACGGCAGCTTCTCGACTGAGGTACTTCCAGTTCTTGTTGGGTTTTGCCATGCCAGTTTTGAGAGGCATCCTGTTGGAAAAGCAAACTCTGCTAAAGAATTCAATCAGATAATTTGAGTTCAAACTATGGTGCAAACAAACGAATCAAGCTGACCTCTCCATTTTTGCATCTTTGGTCAACATCTTGTATCTGGGGGACTGAAAATGCATCAGAAGGATTATTATTTGTGCATGCATAATTAGTTCAGTTGTGTAATTTTATTATATATTAAATATAATTTAATAACAAAATACTTCTAAAACACCTTTTACATTAAGAATAAAATGAAACAATTTAGGGACTTAAAGGATTAAAATAAATGACACAAGAAATATTGTATGCAATGCATTGCAATATAACCTTTCAGCAGAAAAATAGTGAATCGTTTTAAGTTTTAATCGTTTTAATCCTTCCCATATTGCTTAGGGATGTGCAAATTTAAGATAAACTGCATCAAATGAAAAGGCCTGTCTTATTTAGAAAGTGTGTCAGAGAGATTACAAAAAAGACAACAGCAAGAAAACCCTTGGATCAGGAAAAAAAAATATTGGCAAAATTCCTTTGCACTCCAATCCAGGCTTTACTTAACCCCATCAAACTGTCACTGTCTGCATTCCACTTTTATTATTAGCATCTATGATAATAATAAACAGGAATTTTTGTTTAAAGGAAAGAATGAAACTGCTGTAGTGTAAACCCAGAGGACGACAATACAAAGATCCAGTATGCCTTTGTTCCTTTGTATAATGCTTCCTCATTTCTCTCTCGCCTCCTTTCCCTTAACCCTGCACAATGTTACCCTCCGTTTACTGTAAAGGAAAGTAAACTTCAGCTGAGCTTTGATAAGTCTCTCTGTGGTCACTGTGGTTTGGCTAAGCCCTTTTCAGAGTCAGAAGTTGTGCTTGAAGCTGATGTCTGCACTCCGCCTGCTGTCCTACAGTACAGTCCCAAAAGGGGATTAGCCTAAATTCAGTTGCCATGCGGCCTTTTCACACACACATGCTCACGGGCATGTCTCATATCTCTGATCTCTGTTGCTCTAGTAGGACTGTAAAAAATGTATTTTATTAATGATAGTTCAGACTTCAGATAGCAGAGAGCATGAACTACTGTTCAAAAGTGTGGAGTCTGTGAGATATTTTAATGTTTTTGAAAGAAGTCACTTGTGTTCACCAAGGCTGAATTCATTTGATTCATTCATTTTCAATAAAAAAATGTTTTCTATTTGAATATTTCTTTAAAAAATGTAATTTATTCCTGTGATATAAAAGCTGAATTTTAAGCAGCCATACTGAAATACTGAAAATTTATTTGAAATTCTGTCATTTTTAATTTCTTTAAAAAATTACTGATAACAAACTTTTGAGTGGTCACACAAAAAAATGCCAAAAAAAGACCTAAATAGTGGAAATAGGTAAATATAAATATTAACAGAATTATAAAAAAACACTGGTCCGATTCAAACACTAGTTAATACGTTAGATATCATGAACTAATTTCTACATAACGTGTTAATTTCTGCATATACAATTTTTTCTTTTTTACATTTTATTTAAATTAATATTAGTTAATTAGAATTGAACAAACACACTATTGTTTATAAATAAATGTATTTATTTAGTTTATAAATTATTTATAAATTAACATTTTACCTAATGTTCATGATACCTAGTGGACTAGGTATTATAAAATGTTACCAATTAAATAATAGTTGACCCCCCCCCCCCCCCCCCCCAGTAAGACCTGTTTTGATGGTTGACCTTCGACAGTTGAAATCATGTCAAAGTTCCACATTACACTAAATATGTAAATTATTGTTTCAGTGTATTACACTAATTTTTGCTCTGACCTGCATTTTTCTGTTTTGCTTAGCTGTCTTCAACCCTTCGCACTCTAGACGCACATGGTTCAGGTGTTCTAGCAGTTCCTGCCGCTCAGAGCTCCAGCTGCTTTCACGGACCTTCAGCTGTCTTGTCAGGTCCATCACTGCAGTGTAGGACTCTGCTAACAGGTGCTGAAGCTTCTCAATATGGTCCTTCTGCAAAGCCGCATTCAGGTCTGATGGACCCTTTACTCCTGCCTTCCCAGCTGAACCATCCAGCTATAAACAAACACAAACAACTTGATGACATTTCTGCTTCAATTTCCTCAATAAGTCCCTACAGACGCAAGAATGAAGAAAGCAGAGGAGACGACATGAGAAGCAGACAACAGGTTCATTGATACTCTCTGAAGGGAATTTAAACTGATCTTCTAGTTCTCACCCTGCTTATGAGGCTCTTGAGCTCTGCACATTCCACAGCCCACGCTGCTTTGGCTTTAGCAAACTGCCGGATGACAAACTGGGCTGCCCTGTGCTGCTCCATAAGTTCAGAAAACAGATCCGACAGTGCTGTCCTGAGGTCTGACAGCAGGGCACTGCTTACCTGAGAAAGGAACATACAGTGGTGAATGAACACTGGGCAACAGGAACACAACCAGATTAACTGGAAATGAGCAACAGGTCAAGGAACAATGCTATTGGGCAACTATGCTCAAAGAGCAGGCATGTTCAGATATAATATATTATGAAAAGGGCACATTTTTGAATGACGTTCTTTCAGGCTGAATGTATTGCACAATGAAATGCTTTTGGAAGTCTTGTTGAAACACTATTATTTTTACCCCAGTAATCTTCATTCTATTTCATACCTGACTGTTGCACTTCTGTTGAAGATTATACTTGCATGCTTTTGACTCTGTGTCCTTAAGCAGATGATGATCATTCTGACAATACATCTGAAACGAAACGACATATAAAATTGGTTGTTTCGGAGTGAAATAAACTTTACACCATTTTAACATTTATTGTGTGAAATTATTTGTTATTATTTTAACAAAATGTCACACTGAAGAATTTTGGCACTAATAAAGCTTTTTTTTTAATTAAGTGAAATATATGAAAAAAATATAGAATTACAGAAAAAGCATTTAAGGATTATATAAATCCAGAATATTTTATTGTGCATCATTTTCAATCTTACTCCCATTTACTTAATCTCTCTATAAATATATATTAGCTCAAATTATGCAAATGGTGTGAAAAATATTATGTAACTGTGCCTATTTAGGACACATTAAATGGTAAACATGTATTTTCCACAACAGAACATTATTAACACACAATACATGATGAGATGGGAAAGATTGGATGGGAATTCATGTATACATACTGTATCACTGAACATTGTTAGTGGGCGAATTAAATAAATCAAAAGTGTGTTTTAGGTATAAAGGGCCCAAAAAGTGCCCAAAGTTGACAAAACACCCAACTACACAACATATACATATATGCTTTTGGCAGGCATTTTTATTTTGCATTCAATGTACATTTACATTTATTTATTGATAGGTTCTTGCTTTCCCTGGGAATAGAAGCCCTGATCTTGGCATTGCTAGCGCTATGTCTGAACTACAGGAAAGCATTTACTGTTATTTCAACTGCAAGTAAGAATCATTATAAAGAAAATTTTAACCATCTTCATCGATAAAGATGGTTGACCGCAATAGTAAACGTCGTTGCCCAATTTACCTCAAGCAGGCTCTTTCCATCAGCTGTGGGTCTCTCTCCCTGCCTCCACTGCTGGATGAACCATTGGAGCTGCAGATTGAGCAGCACTAAGCTGTCCTGGTTACACTGATTTCCAACATTTTCTTCACATGGAAGTTCGCGACTTGCTTGATTCTTTGAGTCCTCTTTCATTTCAATTAAATCTTCGCCAAAATGCAACATATTCTTCTCTGTAACAGGCCCAGGGTGCTCTGAATTGGAGTTTGACAGCACCTCCAACTTTTCGACAAGAGCACGCAGTTGTGCTTGTAACACCTCTAATCCATTGGTCAAGGGACTCAGCATGGGGTCCAAAAGCCACTGATGTGTTTTGCACTGAGGATCTACTGCAGATTTGCCTAAGTAGGGAGCACCAGCAGGAGTGTTATGGGTACATGTAGGTGAGAGGCCATTTTTTGCTGGGGTTGTTAGGAGCTGGATAGTCGATCTGACAAGCAGCGCCTGGTCATGGATGGCAAGAAGACTCTCTAGATCTTTCACACCAAATGTGCAGTCTGACATACACTGAGCTTGTCCGTCTTCCGCTTTAGTTTCTGCAGAAAGCTCCTGTTCCCCACCAATTGGCCCTTCTCTGTGCATGTGGCTGATAGAAGCATGAACCTCCTCTACATGCATCTGGTTCTCCTGCATATTATTGTGGGTAGTCGTTGCATCTGCATTCTCTTTCCCATCCAGACATCCATCTCTAAGCATCTCCCCCTGTTCCCCAGTTTGGAGAGGCACTGCTAATCCTTCACTGGCCCCCTTCATCGTCTCCTCTTCTTCCAGGCTTCCTCCTCCTCGTTCACGCAGTTCACTCATCTCTGCTCGCAACCCACGGTTCTCTACCTCTAGCTCCACTATTCGACGACTCAGCAGCGTGGCTTCTTCCTCCACCAGCCGCAAGTGAACTTTGACCTCTGCTTCTCGGGTGTGGGCGGAGTTAGTGGCGCCCGCTGCAGCCTGGGTTTCATCCACCTCACCATAAAGCAGACGGTATTTGGCGAGCTCCTCCCGCATCGCCTCACTCTCCAGGGCAATCTTAGTTAGTTTTTTGCACATGAGTGCAGACTCTTCTTTGGCAAAGTGGAGCTGGCATTTCAAATCAGCACTGTCATCCTGTTGAAGACACAGGTGTGTTAAAACAGTTGGCATATATCAAAAATCAGAGGAACTCTGATGACTAATGTTGGCCCTCTACCAAGACCTGCAACAAACCAGCACTAACCTTCACAAATCAATCATTAAGACTAATGTAACTTCCAACTCACCTGTGAAGAGAGCTTCTTTTCACTCTTGCTGGATGTTGATCTCAAACTTCGTCTCTTTAGGGAATTCTGTGAATGCACCATATCCATAATTAGTCCGAGGACATTTCAGCAGCTTATATAACACAGCTTACTATGTATAGGTGGGTTGATGCCATTTGTCCCCTAAGATGATGTCCTCCTATGGGCATAAATGTTCATTTGAGTTATATTAATCATTGTTATTTTCCATCATACCGCTGTCCACTGCATTCCAATACCCAATGAAATGTGTGACTGTAAGGAAAGCATGCACCTAATAAACACACTCAATCATGTTCGTGTAGTGAGATGGCAAGAGCCCCAACTCCATTACTACACCAAACATCCATACTGCTCCAAGTATGTCAAGAATGCTGGCTTGAGTCAGTCTATCTGTCTGCTGGTTTGTCTGGGAGGCTCAAACCCTTAAAAGTACAAAGAGCAGAGGAGGAGCATGTAAACTTCAAATTATCTTCTTTACATGTTAAAAATAACCTCATCGAGTCAATCCAAGCTGTTAAGTGCAACACCAAGCTAAAGAATAGTACTCATCATATTATAGCTTGATGTTTTGATATGATAAATTTTTGACTCTAATGGATGAGTAAAAAGTGTTTGTATGTAGATTATCATGTTTCAGGTAGGGTCAGGCTCACATGAGGCCTTGGTAATCTGGTTGTAGCTGATTTGTTCTGCTGGTGAAGATCAGGAATGGGCAGCAGCTGTCTGAGCTGAGCTGAGCTGAGCTGCTGGGATCCACTTCTAAGCACTGAATCCTGGATTAAACTGAATGCGTGCCGTTATTAAAGACCTACAGGCCTTCATTGCCAATAAAATTGGACTTGTTCGGTGCATTATGTTGGTAAAATGGTGGCGGCCTATATTTTTTATTATTGTGAGAAAGTGAAAGCAAAAAGCATGCCTTCTTTTTAGTATTTTTACTAGCATGTATGTGATAATTGAACATCATAAGACCCACATTTAAGCATTATGGCTTGCAGCCAGAGTTGGACAAGGATCTCCCTTTCAGGTATATTTCTAAGTGGTTTCTTTCTCGCTCTCTTCAACCTTTCAGTTGCCCCATTTTTTCTCTCTTTTCCCCCTCACTGCATCTACAAGTGAGAATGACAGCTGTGGTTTGAATTCAGACCCTTAGATCATTCTGTGCCCTACCCAAGCAGTCAGCTGTCTTTTACACCCACTACATACAGTTGGGGTAAAGGTCAGATTCTAATCCTAACGGCATCATGAAACTAAGGAGTCTAAGCAACAAACAAACAAGTACTGCTTTAAAGTGATATAGGGCATAATATATATATATATATATATATATATATATATATATATATATACAGTACAGGTCAGGTTTTGTTTTTCTTTTTGAAATGAATATTTTATTCAGCAAGGATGCATTAAATTGATAAAAAGTGATGTTTGTGAAAGGAGGGTATCTATTTCTCTCACATGCCTTTAATATAGACTGGTCATGGACATGCCCACAATACACCAGCAGCTGTGCTTGGACACTTCCCCTCTTGGATACTGTGGCTATAGTCCTTGACACATATACTGCACACATGCAAATGCACACACTCTTTCATTCAACCTTGAGTATACTTCACATTGTGTTTCTCTAAAATACATTTTCACTCTAAATTCTGCGCAGACAAAGGGTTCGGAAGAAAGCTGAGGAATTAGTTTTGCATAGTCTGGAAGCAGATTTCAAAAGAAAACAGCCATTTTATATGGGTCGCCCTGCTGTGTAAATTCGTTTTTAATTCGTAACGTTCCTACAGAAAGCTCTGTTGCTGATTGGCTGGGAAGTTCAAACCAAAAAATGCTTATGCTGTGAGTGGCCCACCACAAACTGAACTACACCAATTGTCTGCCAAACAGAAAACCGAGGGTTTTTCTCCTCATTTTACTAGTTGGACCACTTCCAAAAATAAAACCACTCCCTACACATGTCAAACTATAAAACAAAATGATATTTCAGCTCTCACTAAACCCTTAGCACCACGATTTGGGTCACAAACCACAATGGAAGGTTTACACAATCCATCTGAGTGCATGCTGATTCATATAAACAGAGTTTTGACTCATTTAGTGACTTACTATTCAGCATTTAATTGGCACTAAGCATTGAGCAATTTAGATAAACATCCTGTCCCGATAAATGCCATGGACTGCATCCAAAACCCTAACAGTGGTTTTCCTATACACACACTACTGTAACTTAATTGCACCCAAATCATGAGGGAATCATCTATTTAATTACACCCTGAATGTCAGTTATTGCTCTTTATGCTTTATGTGACATACAAAGACTTTCTCACAGAAAACACCAGCAAATTATGACTGTAAGCACATCCTCACCCTAATATCATGTTCAAGTGTCCTGATAAGCTCTCCGTCCACGTGTCCCGTCTGGGCTACACGCAGGCTGCGTCTCTCTGCTTTCCTAAGTCGGTACTGGAGGATGCGACAGGCCTTGTTGGCCTGTTCCAGCTGCTGTCGGAGTTCCTGCAGCTGGTAAACATCCTCCTCCATGTACATGTCCCTCATCTCCAGCATCTCCGAGCGGAGCTCCTCCATTTCGTCCTAAAAATGCAGTCAAAATGGTGTATGTAAACATCAACTTCATAGAATTGAATCATATGTGGCAGTTTCACAGCCACCATAACTGTTTTAAAATGGAAGTTTTTGATTGAAAAACATGAGCTAAATGAATGCATTCTACTTCAGTTGTGTGTACAAAGGGTGTTTCCTATATCGCTATCAATGTTAGTCTTCAACCAACTCATCCAAGACAGCACTGGCTTCACATCTTGCGTGCCAGCATGCTGTGCGCATTAACCCACAGAACTAGGGGCGCGTGCCAAGATTGACGCACTGCCCTTCTTGGATGCATTGGTGGGACTTCTGTTGACTTCTTGATTTCTACTGAGACACCTTGCACTTAATCACAGTAAAGCGTGTCTCGTTCTCACTGTGAACCTGTCATTCTATTGCATGTCAGAGACAATGAGGGATGACACGAGCCAATTAGCGAAAGTATAATCTTCTAAGAAGAGAGTAAATCTTACAGTATAAGCCAGATCACGTGCAATTTATTTTTGCTTGGTTTATGTGACTGTTAAAATGTATTATACATGTAGAAGACACTGTGGGATTGTTTTGATTTAATTTTACATAATCCAGCACATCATATGACATGGTTTAATGCCATGTTGGCTGACGATATTAGATGCTTAATAATAGTCATAATCCATCAAAACAGGCTGCATTTAGTACTCTCCTACTTTATCTAACATGGGTAAAGTGAAGGTACTTTAAACAGATTCTCACAAATAATTAAATGCAATTGTACAACAATACATCGTTTTGGTAATAGAATTCAGACATCTTTTAAAAACTACAATGTTTATGTTTAGAAGAGCATCTTCATTTGGTGATATGCACTCTTTGAGATCAGTCAGATGCTTGATCATGTCCACTATGATGGCGTCAGACAAAAAATGACAAAACATTTTCACAATGACAAAAGACCCTCATGGCAGTTATAAATGACTTTTATTTGATTGTCTTGTATTTAAAGAGCAAATATGAAATGTGTCCCACTTAACCTACCTGAACTCTCCCAAGCATAATTTACACCATTGCAAGACATTGCCATTTGCAATTAATTAACAAACAAATAAATGAATCAACAAACCTCACCTTTAAATATCCATTTTCTGATCTTAGGTCATCAATCTCTCTCAGCAGATCCGCATGCACCCCATCAGCAAAGTCTCCAGTCAGATCCGAAAATGCCATACACGCGTTCAAGTTCAAGCGACTGTCCAGAGAAACGTAGGACCGCTGGTCTCCAGGAGAGATGCTTCCCTCTCCGAAGCCAAACCCTGGAGACAGGGTGGCATTAATCACACCATCTTCTTCTCTGTGTTCTGATAATATTTGCTCAGCTGAATCGTCCATCATCTCTTCGTCTGTACCTCTGTGACAGACTTCACCATGCTGTGACTGGGCATCAGTGGACTGCTTATGCTCCTCAGATGCGTCCGAGATCTCAGAGCTGCTGTCGGTGGAAGACAGTTTCCCGGTAGCACAGCCCGAGTCTTTACTCAGGTCATCAGACGTGATGCTGCCATCCGACAGCTTTCTCCTCTCGCACGATTTACTGCGATTGCTATCGGAGCGTTTTCTCGACTCTGGTCTCATCTCCTTTTTCCCTGTGTGGATGTTTGGCGTGACAGATGCTCCACGCTTTGGTTTCTTAGAGTGAACCTCGTTGGTTTTGCTCTGTGAGGCTGCTGGGATGATTTTAGACGAAGCGTTCGCCTGGGGTTGTTTTGACGTCATGTGTTGCACATGATGCCTGTGGATTTGTCTTGACGGCTGCTGGCTGCTCGCGTCCCCGCAGGCTTTATCCTGCCCGTCCCGTTCGTGATGGGATGAGCGTGCATTAGACTCAGGATTTGCCTCAACTTTTGTCTTTGTCATTGTGTTGGCGTTCAAAGATGATAATTTCCTCTTATTTACCTTGCATTGTTTTTACAAACAACGACGATTAATAGCCAGTAATGAGATGAACGATTCCAGCAGAATCCTCTCTGGAGTTTGTGTGAGATGAGGTCAAGTTAAGGTAAATCCGGGTAAAGCCGTTAGTCTAGTGTTTGAGTGAATATAGGCCTATGTACTGTACTGTGTGTGGCCATGTGCTATAAAAACTCCGAAATCTCCGCCCCAAAACCAGGAGCTTTACACTCTCTCTTTCTCTCACTCTGAGTCACAGTTAACTCAGCTTTACTGGCATTATTACGAACAGCTGTAATAGTGCTGTTTTTTACTAGCATAAAATATGCTAGTTTTCTCCCATGCATATTTGTTCAATATTAATTTAGTAATCGGCTATTTTGCATATGATGGCCTATAATGAACACTTATGACTGAAATCGGTAACAGTGTCTGTATTATTCATTCATAAAATCTAATAAGATGTAAGTTATTTGATTCATAGGCAAGTCTCTTTTCTAAATATATACACCGGGTTCAAAAGGAAGACAGTTTATCAAAACTCACGCTTTTTAGTGGCACGGAGCTGAAAACATCCTAACATTGCTCCGCTGACATCTAGTGGCTTCAAATGAAAGTAAAGTTTCGACGCATTCAGGTGATGTGGGCTCTCGCCAAGGGAGGAGCATATCAACTTCCGACACAAGAATATTTAGTAATATTGTAATGATCTGTTTATTATAACCTGGTTTATTACATTATGAATTTCCCGCTGGAATCCAAATGATATCAAACACTACAGTTTTATTTACATTTTTTTTAGTAGGCCTAACAAACCTTAACCAGAAGCAGACGCACAAACCACAACAGCGATGACCAACTAAAAACCCTGATTGCGTTAAATATAAGCTCAGACTAATCACTAAAAAAACTGTTACTAGTCGTTTTTTACTCTGCTGCTTAATGTTTAAATAAATTATTGCTTATAAAAAATGATAATCTGCAGACTTATTATTTTATTTGTTATTTATATTTGTAATATATTTTGATGTATTTTTTGACCTATTTCAAATATTTATTTATGTTTTTGTTATATTTTTTCATTATTTCCCCGAAATGCACGTTTTTCACATATGTTCTTACACTTTCACTTATATCTTGCACAGTTTTTCTCCAGTTTCTTGCTGCACAAAATCATTTTTTTAAACATAAAAAATGATAATCTGCAGACTTACTATTTTATTTGTTATTTATATTTGTAATATATTTTGATGTATTTTTGGACCTATTTCAAATATTTATTTATGTTTTTGTTATATTTTTTCATTATTTCCCCGAAATGCACGTTTTTCACATATGTTCTTACACTTTCACTTATATCTTGCACAGTTTTTCTCCAGTTTCTTGCTGCACAAAATCATTTTTTTAAACATTTACAAAAAGTTATGTTTACATTAAAATGCCTTATTTATCATTTTCTAACCTTATTTTAATTAAGTTATGGCATATTGTATGATTTGAACAGCATAAAAAAAAGCCCATGTGATTAAAATTGAAAGCAAAATGCTTTCTCTTAAAACCAAGAAACCATATGTTACACTATTGGGCCTAATTTATTTTCATGCTCTTGTCAAAGGCCCCACAAACTCCTGGCCCTGTTTCACAGCACAAATACGATTTCAAAATATGCAATGAAGTTGTAAAACATCTGTCTATTTGTGAATTCATTGAATATTTTCTATAGCTTCTCACTGATTTTTCTTAATCACACCCTAAAATCAAGGTATTGTCTGTAACTAAGGATTTCCATATATCTGTTCCTGGACAGCAGTCATAATCACTCAAGGAGCACCACTGCCATAGCCGACGGCGATATTTATTGTTAGGATTATAAATAACCCACATCCCTGCCTTTTTAGTACCGACCCCTTTATGTAACCTCAATATAACCCCGCCCCTTCGAAAGGTTAATATCGTGCGTTCGCAGAGGGGTCTTCTTTCACAATAGGCTACTGCTTCTGTCAATCAAACGTCGCCCCGCCCAACTTCGTTTGTACCGCTTCCTTAACCCACCAATCCAGTTTGTCCTCCCGTCCTGGCGAAATGTATCCGCCCCGCTGTCAGTCTTCCCAAACTGGGCGCTTGTTTTCTGTCCCACCGGAGAAAGGAGCGACCCAGCTTTACATTATTGAAAGGTAACGCGACACACGCACAGTATACAGCCTTCTAGGCAAGATCGATGTTATACGTCGTGTTATTTTGTGCCTTCTTGAAGGTTTTGACGATATCAAACGGGTTGATATGCGGGTTTATTATTGGTGAATGCTCACTGCTAGCGGCTAACGCGGGTCAAAACAGCTCAAGCCAAACACCCAGTGCCTTCCGCCCGCAGTAGATCTAGTTTGGAGATGCCGAGCGAGGCAGGTTATTCATAGTATCAGTTATGTTTGTATATCTAACGGGACATAAATTGAATGTCAGCTTGCCCTCATGTACGGATGGCTAGACGTTGCATGGGCTACGATTTGATGGTGTAACGTTACCTAGTCAGGATGGGTGGATGTAGATTGTGTGTTGTGTTAATATGGTGCTGCATGTGATCATGTACTAAGCAGTGCATTCTATGTTTTTTAAATGATATACTGAATCAACTGGTTGCCCTGTACTTTTGATGGGTTTAATCTACTCCATTGTTTTGGCTGACACTCATTACACCTGTGCTTATGATGAAAGATGCTACTATGATCCATCTGTTAGTTGACAGCAGTACTAATTCTGGGGAAGCATTTAGACTTGATTGAGAAGAGCACATACCGTGGAGCGGTGCATTGAAAATAAAAGGTTTTATACAAAGATGTATTAAATTGTAATTAAATGTATTTATTAGATACATTTGAATTGATTAGATACATTTACATTTAAATGTAATTAAATTAAATACATTTACATATTTTTTTCCCCAAATAATTGCTGTTCTGAACTTTCTGCTCAATATATAAAATATCCTGAAAAATATATCAGTGTTTCCACAAACATTAATTAGCATAAATCAGCATATTAGAAAAGATCATGTGACACTGAAGACTGGATCACTCAGGCTGCTGAAAATACAATTTTGCCATCATAGTAATAAATTACATTTTAAAATATAGTAAAACAGAAAACAGTTATTTTAGATTGTAATAATATTTTACAATTTTATATTACTGTTTTAACTGTATTTTGATCTAATAAATGCAGGCTTTTTCAGAAATCTTACTGACCCCAAACTATACTCACAAGCGACTCCAGTCTAGACAAAGCTGCTTTATTATACTGCTACTACTAATAAATGATATGTTTAACGTAGTGTTTTTCATCAATTATGACTGTGAACCGGCAACTAACTGCTGTTAGTTAATAAACTAACTTTGTGCATCCAGGTCAGTATAAATTCCAAAACTACTGGTACAGTATTTTCTTCAGGCTCAACCACCAGGAACTGTGCCACTTTTTCTGAGAACCAGCCACTTATGTGGTTGTCTTAGTCACCATTGATCTGTACTGTCATTTTCCAGTCAGTTGTACCACTAGTTTTCTCTGTTTATTGTTGTTATAACAGCCCATCACAGCCGAAAGACGTGCATCCAACCGTTCCCTTTAGCTGAAAGACTATAGGGTGTATTGTTTACATGATTATTTGGAAATATTTGAAAGAAAGTGTAAAAAGGTTTTGTTGTCTAGCAAGTTTTTTTTTTTTTTTACATATATAATTTAAATAATACTGTTACAGTCTGTTTTGGTAAGGTATAGGGCTGGGCAAAAAAAAAAATCGATTTTTCGATATATCGTTTGTTAAAATGTGGTTGATTCAGTATATATATATGGAAGTCAATGGGGACCAAAACAGTTTGGTTATCCATATTCTTCAAAATATCTTCTTTTGTGTTCAACAGAAGAAAAGAAATTAAAAAACAGGTTTGGAACAACTTGAGGTTAAGTTATGATGACAGAATTTCCATTTTTGGGCGAATTATCCCCAAAACAACCATAAAAGCACAATAAAAGTTAACATTCTAGCTTCGAGTGTGGAAAAAACGAAATTAAAGTTGGTACTCACTGTTTATTTCATCAGGCTTATTGCTGGGTGCACTATTTTTTTTTTTTTTTAAACGTATAGCGATATTTATTGTTAGGATTATAAATAACCCACATCCCTGCCTTTTTAGTACCGACCCCTTTATGTAACCTCAATATAACCCCGCCCCTTCGAAAGGTTAATATCGTGCGTTCGCAGAGGGGTCTTCTTTCACAATAGGCGACTACTTCTGTCAATCAAACGTCGCCCCGCCCATCTTCGTTTGTACCGCTGCCTTAACCCTCCAATCCAGTTTGTTCTCCCGTCCAGGCGAAATGTATCCGCCCCGCTGTCAGTCTTCCGAAACTGGGCGCTTATTTTCTGTCCCACCGGAGACAGGAGCGATTCAGCTTTACATTACTGAAAGGTAACGCGACACTCGCACAGTATACAGCCTGCTAAGTTTGATCGATGTTACATGTCGTTTTATTTCGTATCTTCCTGAATGTTTTGACGATATCAAACGGGTTTATGAGTAATATTCGGGTTTATTATTGGTCAATGCTCATTGCTAGCGGCTAACGCGGGTCAAAACAGCTCAAGCCAAACGCCCAGTGCCTTCCGCCCGCAGTAGATCTAGTTTGGAGATGCCGAGCGAGGCAGGTTATTCATAGTATCAGTTATGTTTGTATATCTAACGGGACATAAATTGAATGTCAGCTTGCCCTCATGTACGGATGGCTAGACGTTGCATGGGCTACGATTTGATGGTGTAACGTTACCTAGTCAGGATGGGTGGATGTAGATTGTGTGTTGTGTTAATATGGTGCTGCATGTGATCATGTACTAAGCAGTGCATTCTATGTTTTTTAAATGATATACTGAATCAACTGGTTGCCCTGTACTTTTGATGGGTTTAATCTACTCCATTGTTTTGGCTGACACTCATTACACCTGTGCTTATGATGAAAGATGCTACTATGATCCATCTGTTAGTTGACAGCAGTACTAATTCTGGGGAAGCATTTAGACTTGATTGAGAAGAGCACATACCGTGGAGCGGTGCATTGAAAATAAAAGGTTTTATACAAAGATGTATTAAATTGTAATTAAATGTATTTATTAGATACATTTGAATTGATTAGATACATTTACATTTAAATGTAATTAAATTAAATACATTTACATATTTTTTTCCCCAAATAATTGCTGTTCTGAACTTTCTGCTCAATATATAAAATATCCTGAAAAATATATCAGTGTTTCCACAAACATTAATTAGCATAAATCAGCATATTAGAAAAGATCATGTGACACTGAAGACTGGATCACTCAGGCTGCTGAAAATACAATTTTGCCATCATAGTAATAAATTACATTTTAAAATATAGTAAAACAGAAAACAGTTATTTTAGATTGTAATAATATTTTACAATTTTATATTACTGTTTTAACTGTATTTTGATCTAATAAATGCAGGCTTTTTCAGAAATCTTACTGACCCCAAACTATACTCACAAGCGACTCCAGTCTAGACAAAGCTGCTTTATTATACTGCTACTACTAATAAATGATATGTTTAACGTAGTGTTTTTCATCAATTATGACTGTGAACCGGCAACTAACTGCTGTTAGTTAATAAACTAACTTTGTGCATCCAGGTCAGTATAAATTCCAAAACTACTGGTACAGTATTTTCTTCAGGCTCAACCACCAGGAACTGTGCCACTTTTTCTGAGATCCAGCCACTTATGTGGTTGTCTTAGTCACCATTGATCTGTACTGTCATTTTCCAGTCAGTTGTACCACTAGTTTTCTCTGTTTATTGTTGTTATAACAGCCCATCACAGCCGAAAGACGTGCATCCAACCGTTCCCTTTAGCTGAAAGACTATAGGGTGTATTGTTTACATGATTATTTGGAAATATTTGAAAGAAAGTGTAAAAAGGTTTTGTTGTCTAGCAAGTTTTTTTTTTTTTTTACATATATAATTTAAATAATACTGTTACAGTCTGTTTTGGTAAGGTATAGGGCTGGGCAAAAAAAAAAATCGATTTTTCGATATATCGTTTGTTAAAATGTGGTTGATTCAGTATATATATATGGTAGTCAATGGGGACCAAAACAGTTTGGTTATCCATATTCTTCAAAATATCTTCTGTTGTGTTCAACAGAAGAAAATAAATTCATACATGCATAAATGATGGCAGAATTTTTATTTTTGGGTGAACTATCACCCAAAAGCCAGTATTAGTTTTCCTACACCGTTCATAGGCTTGCAGCCTCCATGTTACAGCTAATGCTGTGAGATTTTATGTTTGTTTTGTCTTAAACATAAAATAACCTGATCCTGTTTGATCAAGGCATGCGACTGTTCTGACTTGTCCAGTTTTCAGCATCAGTTTTTCATCTTGCATCAAAATTCTGTCTATTCATTGTATGCATTTGAAATATAGAGTTGGGTTTTGTTTTATTGTACCCAAGTGTACCTAAAATAAAAAGTGTTTAATATACAGGTTTGTGGCTCTTAATTTCCTATTAATTAACCATTTGTAATCTTATGTTCACTGTTCCTTTTTTATAAATATAGGATTTGTATTAAATCTATATTCATTCATATAGTCAAATCGAATCGAGAATTGAAATCAAAAATCGAATCGAATATCGAATCGAAAATTGAAATCGAATCGAATCGAGAGCTTGAAAATCGAAATCGAATCGAGTTGGAACATCTGAATCGATACCCAGCCCTAGTAAGGTATATAGTGTCATGATTTTTTTTTTTGGTATATTGTGCAATGTTTGCGTTTATGTAAATGGAGTTAGATGATATTATATAGAAATATTGTATTATTCACCAACATTTGTTTCATAACAAAACAGGAACTTAAATAATACAATTGAAAGCTGTTTTCCAAAGCCAACATTGTAAAATGATCTTTGTTTTTTACAAATGGTCTGTCTTATGTACTGTAGCTTCATACAGTTTGGCTGCCTTGCACCCTATCCTTCACATTAGAGTCCAAGGTTTTCTTTGTTCCAGCCCAAAGCGTGCGGTCAGTCACAGCCACCTCTAGTCTACATTCATTTCAGTTGCGCTACCTTAAATTTGTGTGGTTGCAATACGACCAGGGCTACGTGCTGCTGAGCCAGCCAAGACTTCCTCTATTGGCAGTTTACCACATGGGTGTTTGAATATGTGATAGCTGTCAGCTTGTTAAGTGGCTGCTTTGCCTTTCTGAGTTCCAAATAATTTGCATGGTGCCGACCTCCGTTATATGGCTAATAGTTTTTTAAGCTGCTTTGCATTTGTGCCTGCCTCCGATATATGGTCAATAGTTTTTTTAACTGCTTTGCATTTTGTTCATCCACACCTGTATAATTTGCAGTCTGAACAAGAGTTTTCCCTTTTAGCTCCCTATTTCTGTTTCTGTTTCTGTGTGGGTCAAAGACCTGATGCTTATTTATGTCCGTTGTATTCATTTATTCAAGAATATATTACAGTGCAATTCATACATTGAATACACCTTTGTAATGAGCATTGTTTTTTTTTTATTTAAAATTAAATAAAATTAAAATTAATTTTGATGTTTTTTTGTGCATAAAGTAAAAAATGTAAACTTTCCTGATATGATTAGGAAGAAAAAAGCCTCATTATAATAATTAAATTCTTGAAGTGTGTTAAATGTTTTGGCATAATTGTTTACCATTACTTCTTGAAGTTTTTAACAACATTTTTGAAAATATAAAAAAAAACTTTTGTTTGTCATGTGGTGTAATTAACATCATGTGGAATTAATGAAACCAACATGCAGAAAAAAGGAAAATATTTGTAAGCAAATTTGAATTGTCATGTTTTGCGTTGTTACAACAAATTTTATTTCAAATGAATGCTTTTCTTTTGATCTTTCTATTCAACAAAACATCCAGAGAAAATGTATCATGCTTTCCACAAAAATATTAAGCAGCACAACTGTTTTCAACATTGATACTGATATTAATGTAATGAGCACTTTCTTCATCAGCCATTCAGCAAATGCGATTTCTGAAAGATGATGTAAAACTATTTCAGCTTTGCCATCACAGGAATAAAATAAATGATAAAATATATTAAAATAAAAAAAGTTATTTTAAATTGTAATAATTGGCCCTCTAATAATTGGAACTTCTTACTGACCCCAAACTTTTGAACAGTATAGTGTATACGATATATATTTGATTAAATGAATTTAATGTACTTTTATTGAAAATGGCATTCAAAACCATATAATCCAACTTGAATACAAAAAGCACATTTATAAAAATTCTATGAACTCTTAAGAAATGTGTTTTCATTTGAGTTATTATTTTCTTTATTATGCACACTCTTATATGTGCATACCAGAACATTTGCGTAATAATTCCTGAATGGTATCCTTTCTTGAATTAAGCCAACATTGTGAATCGGTACAGTCAGTTGCAATAATGACAATCGGATGCTGACACGCTCTCTCTCTCTGCTATGAGCTACCATTGGCCATTAAAGGATTAGCTTGGTCAGACACTCTCATCAGATGGTTTTGCCAAGCACAGCTGTTTAAAGACTGCAGTGAGATGATTGGATTTGTTCTGTGTGTTCAATAAGGGAATGGATAGACTAGAGAGTAGGCCAGCATTAGTGTCCAGTATGTTCCAGGTATACGGCATAGTAGTAGTCTACAATACGTTAATGATTCATTTTTATTAGTCGGACTAATGACGTCCAGTTTTATGTCTTTTTAATTTTCAAACCTACAATATTGTTCTCTGGTTTGATCTACAGAACAAATTCAAGCTGTGAAACAATGCCTTCTGATTGACATCAGCAGCAGTAACTATCCATCATGAACAGCGAGGAAGAGTTCTATGATGCTGAGACAGGTATGTGATGAAGTTTAGTACTGTACATCACATTTTTATCATCACCTATAGCTATATCTCTCTTCTGTCTCAGGTTTAGAATCAGACGACTCGTGTGAAGTCAGCTTTAAAGATGCCTGTGTCTATGAGAGCAAGCAGACGGTGAATGGCAAGGTGCCATCTGAAAATGGAGTATGGGAGAGACGGTAAGGAGTCTGAATACTGTGAAATAATATCCAGTGGCAGGAAACAAAATGTGAAGATGTTTATCCGTTGGACAGTGGAATGAATTTATGTGTGTGTCTGTGTGTTCAGGACTACTCTGCCAGCGCCCATGTTCTCCAGAAATGATTTTAGTATATGGGGCTTTTTGAAGAAATGCATTGGAATGGTGAGCACAAGCTATTTTGACCAAACAACAGCTTAGTCAGAAGTTCTCCATTCAAACACTGTATGAAATATGAAATTGTAAAAGAGAGACATGTTATTTAGATTGTGGTGTCATCGTCCACATGCCAAGCCATTTCTATCTGGGAATACTTTATCTTTGCAGGAGCTGTCCAAGATAACAATGCCTATTGTTTTCAACGAACCGCTGAGCTTCTTGCAGAGGATTACAGAGTACATGGAACATACATACCTCATCCATAAAGCTTGTACACGTTCTGATTCTATAGAGCGTATGCAGGTTAGTGCCTCAAGGCTCAAGAAGTCTTAATTTGCCCTTCCACAAATTAAGGCCTTGAAAAGGCCTTAAAAATCATGGCATTCAATGTTGCTTACACTTTAAAAAATGTGGATGTTCCTCAGTATTTTGTCTTGTTTTCCAATACAAATGCCTAAAAAAGCCTTAAATTAGGATACATTTACTTGAGATGTGAAATAAAGATATGAGGTTTTCTGAGAATAAAATTAAGCAAGTTAATGCTTAAAAGAAGAACAAATATCTCGCAGTGGGTTATGAAAACTTGCAGATATTTGTTTTTGTTAACCATAAACTTTGTTTCTCAGTTTCTCAGAAAACAAGCCATCTTATCTTATGTCATTTTGCTTCACAATGCATCTTGGTTTAACAATCTTTAGACATTTGCACTGGAAAACAAGACACAAACACTGTCTATGAAGGGGCATCACTTTTTTTCCAGTGTATTCAGAAGATGCAGTTATAAAGTTATTTTCCAGTTAAGCAATTTTTTGTAAAATGAATAAAAATGTAATGGAGATCTGATGGTAGTTGTATTTTCAAACTTTAAAGTGTTTGTCATTGTGTGCTCTCTAGATATTTACATTTAGAGAACATATTGATATTGTTAACTTATCATTTATTCCTTATTGGTTTTAAACAGGTCTTGAAAAAGTGCCTTCATAAAACCTGCAGAAACCTTGCTTTATATTTAACTCCTTTATATTTTGCTCTCATACAGTATGTGTGCGTGCATGGAATACTCAACAAATTCTTATTACGCAATTGCATCTCGTTTGTCAGCTTGTTGCCGCATTCGCCATTTCTGCTGTTGCGTCACAATGGGACAGAACTGGGAAACCTTTTAACCCTTTATTAGGAGAGACTTTTGAACTTACAAGGTAAATCTGAAAAACATTTTGACATAAACACTATACATCATCTACTACAAAGCTGAATATGTAAATCCAAATTAGCCTGAACCAATAATTTGAATATCTTTGCTCAGGGATGAAGAGGGTTACCGCATGATCTCAGAACAGGTGAGCCACCATCCACCAATCAGCGCCTTGTACTCAGAGTCACTCAATCAGGACTTCTCGTTTCACGGCTCCATCTACCCTAAACTGAAATTCTGGGGGAAGAGTGTGGAGGCAGAGCCTAAAGGCACTATGACACTTGAGCTCTCCAAGTGAGTTTTATTTATGTGTCATCACGAAGTATAATATGATCACCTTTTTATTGGAGCTGGAGAGTCATTGAGATACTCAAGTACAATTGGACCCTTGAGCAAGGCAGTAACCTTTCTCTGCCCTTAGTGTACTGTAACTTGCTTTGGAAAGCATCATCTGCTAGATAAGTAACATGCTGGAATGTCCATTTATTATTTAGCATGTTTCGTATGTGTATGGAAGAGATTTTGGGCGTTAGATTTGGCTCAGCTATTTTTTAACTCTTTTTCTCTCTCTCTCTCTCTCTCTCTCTCTCTCTCTCTCAGACACAGAGAAGCTTACACATGGACGAACCCTATGTGCTGTGTGCATAACGTTATTCTGGGTAAACTGTGGATTGAGCAGTATGGGACAGTGGAGATTGTCAACCACAGGTACTTCATCTCTTTCCTTTCTTACACTAAATATTCTGCCTGCATTTTCAACCTTTTTCAGCATTTAAATATTGTTGTCGTAAAGGCTGCATTGTGATCTTTCCATGTCACACGTGGATTAATGTTCACTCATTCCCTTATTTTTGACTGACAAGTCTCTCTGTTCTTTTTAGCACTGGGGACAAGTGTTTGCTGAATTTTAAGCCATGCGGCATGTTCGGCAAAGATCTGCATAGGGTAGAGGTACATATCCAGGACAAGAGGTGAGCAGTCATTCGTATCAAATGTCAGTGGGTATATCTGGCACCCAGCCTGTAGAGTTCACTCTGCACATCCACTTTGTGTCTGTAGCACTAAAGGCATCAGCAAATGTCTTTTACAGCTGGATTGTATATGTACTTTGGCATTTTTTTTCTGGATTTGATGCTTGTGTTTGTGACTCATTTTGTCTGGGTCTATTTCAGTAAAAAGAAGCATCGGGTTATCTATGGGAAGTGGACTGAGTGCGTGTATAGCATTGAGCCAAAAGTCTACGAAACCAACAAGAAAGCAGAGAAGAAAAGCGGAGGAGATTCCAAGAAACACAAGCAGGTAAAAAGCGTTAAGTAATTTATCTCTTACTGCTGAGCCGTGATCTATTTTCTGTTCCGTTTTCACATGGAAGTCTAAAAGGGTTCTCACGCATCCTCAAATAGAGGCTTCACCACTTACCACAATAGAGACTGTTTGCTAACTCTTAGAAGAGAGCACTATACATTTTTATGTCACTATACAAACAAACTCCTTGTTCAGATTTTTTTTTGTTTTTTTTTTATATATATTTTAAAAAAAAATTTTTTCAAATGTTTAGGGTCTGTAAAAATTGTTTTGAATGATTTTTAATTTGAAAGAGGACTCGTATACTCACCTGCATTTATTTGATCAAAAATACAGTAAAAACAGTAATATTGTGAAATATTTAGGGATGCACCGAAACCACTTTTTCCAGTACTCGCCCGATACGATACTTTTATTTTTGGTACTTGCCGATACCGAGTACCGATACCGATATTTTTATTGCTGTTAATATGAAATCCCGTTTCTGCCTTAGATAAAAAAAAAAAAAGAGGTAATTGTTTGGTGGAAAAACACAAGAAAATAAGAGAAGAAGAAGAAAAAAAAAACATTTCACATTGTGAGAAATGAAGTCAGTTGTAAGAAATAAAGTTGCAATGGCAAGAAATGAAATCACAGTTCCTAGTAAGTAGTCACAGTTGTGAGATATTAAGTTGCAAAAATAAGAAAGACATTTCATAGGATTTTTATTTTATTTATTTTATTTTTTATAACTCTAAAACATAAATTGGAAATGGGAAATATGAGAGATCCAGTTGGTAAGCTTTTTATTTTATTATAACTGTATCCTTTAGGAACTATGTGTGCGTACAGATCGGACACTTTGTGTCCCTTGATGATTTCAGAGGTTTTCACTGGGCATTGGCACATTTCTATTATAAAAATGCAGTGTCCGTTTATCTCTCACAGTTCTGAAGGAGTTTAGTAATGGCTCAGTGAATATAATATTTATTGGCAACTACAAATACAAATTTCTTAACTGGGGATGCACCGAATGTTTGGCAACCGAAATTGTTCGGCCGAAAATAGCAAAAAAAGCTCTTTCGGTGTTCTGCGAAAAAAAAATAAGCAAAAAGACCAAATAAATTGTACCAAACAATGACGTGACGCGATCAAATACAGGCGCGCACCAATTCAGTAAACATGTCAGTAGTGTGGAGGCATTTAAAGTCACCATGAAATCAAAATTGAAAATTCTTATTTTTTAATGGAATACTGTAGTGTTTATTATAAATAATTTATCCGTGCACTTCATTATTTTTTATAGCACTTCATGTGCCCTCCTAATCTTTAATCAAAAACGTTAACCTCCCCTCCCCCTCAAAACGACTCATCTTCTCTTCCGGTCACGAG
>NW_015548336.1:244881-269121 GCF_001515605.1 Sinocyclocheilus anshuiensis
GAAAATTCTTATTTTTTAATGGAATACTGTAGTGTTTATTATAAATAATTTATCCGTGCACTTCATTATTTTTTATAGCACTTCATGTGCCCTCCTAATCTTTAATCAAAAACGTTAACCTCCCCTCCCCCTCAAAACGACTCCTCTTCCGGTCACGAGATATGGCGCAAGGGCGGAGCTAGTGACGTGAGGGGTAAACGCTGGGATAAACAACACGAGATATGGTGCAAGGGCGGAGCTAGTGACGTGAGGGGTAAACGCTGGGATAAACGACTGGGGGAAAAGCTGAAGCTTCACTTTATAGCACTGATACCAGTCATGAGGGAGTACGTTACCCCTAAACATTGAAAAGATATTAAGATATTACGACAACATTACTCTTAGGACATCGCAAACTAATTTTTTTCATGAATATGACTTCCACTAACTGCAAACTGGCATTCAGATCTGCCTCCATTTTGTTATCCAGCTTCCAACGATCCAATCAATTACCGAAGGACGAAATCAAGTCCCGCCCTCTCATTTCAGATGCCGTTTCACTCGGATATACGTCACAGAAGAGAAGAAAAGACAATCGCAACTTCCGTTTCATGCCGACTTTAAAAGTGTCAGAGAAAGACGTAAAAAAAATTATATAAGCACCGACTGCGAGACTGCATCGCATGTCTTCGATGAAAAGAGGAAGGGGTGGTTGTTGCTGGTTACTGTATGATGATTGAAATCGCGAAATGGCCTTAAACAATTAGTAAATAAAGTGCAGAATGTTATGTTTTCTAATACACGCACAAATTGCATGTATTCATACAGCGCTGCACGAGCTCACAGCGCCAGGGTTCAAAGTCCAAAGCGCGAGGAAAATGTGCGCTGAAACACTGTTACTCGTCAGTTGCTCAGTAACATTTTTATGAATTTTTACAAAGCATAGATGTGACAATGTTATACGTGCAACAAACATATTCACAAGTTCTTAATGAGAATCATTTATAAATCTGCTGTGGTCAACAAAAAGAAGCACTGAGGACTTCCTGAGGGTTTCCGCCAAAAGAAAAGTTCCATCAACATTCATAAATGTTAGTATTGTAATTTTACTGTTGTCCTGTAAATAAAATAAAAAAGTAAAACAATAATAATGATAATAATAATTACAACAGCTATATTAATACATTTATTATAACATTCACACATAGTGTTCAAATCTGTAATAGATTTGTATCTATCTGTGGGATCTGAAATATTTTCTAATGTTTTAAAAGTAGTCTCTTCTGCTCAGCAAGGCTGCATTTATTTGTACAGTAAAAAATACATGCCTGATTCAAGAAGGGGTCTCAAAAATGACCAAAAAAAATATTTGACTAACTTATTAATTTTAAGTTAAATTGTGCTTTGTTGGTATAATGCAGGGGTGGCGAACGTCGGTCCTGGAGAGCCGCAGCCCTGCAGAGTTTTGCTTCAACCCTAATCAAACACACCTAAACAAGCTAATCAAGGCCTGAAGGGTTACTAGGAAGCTTCAGGCAGGTGAGTTTTTATTAGGGTTGGAGCTGAACTTTGCAGGACTGCGGCTCTCCAGGACCGGAGTTCGCCACCCCTGGTATAATGTCTGCTAGAATGTTTAAAAAATGTTCAATGCTAAGTAAATATTTTTCTTTGAAAAGCAAGACAAAATAGTAAAGGCAAAATGTGGGTATTCAATTTATGCAATGGTGAAAAAATTATACATGGGGAGGGAAAATACATGAAAAAACCGTGTTCGGTATTTGGCCTTCGGCCCAGTGTTTCATTTTGTTCGGCCTTCGGCTTCGACCAAGAATTTTCATTTTGGTGCATCCCTAGAAATATTGTTACAATTTTGTTTCAATTTGAGTCTGTTTTAAAGTTTTATTTATTCCTGTGATGGCAAAGCTGAATTTTCAGCAGCCATTACTCTGGTTTCAGAGTCACATGCTGATTTGGTACTCATCAAATATTTCTTATTATTATCAATGTTGTAAACAGTTGTTTTTGTGGAAACCATGATACATTGTTTTCAGGATTCTTCAATGAATGGAAAGTTGAAATGAACAGAATTATTAGAAATATTTTGTAACATTATAAATGTCTTTACTGTCACCTTTGATTAATTTATTGCAAAAAAAAAAACCTACTGTCATCAAACTGAACAATAGTGTAATTTAAATGATCTGCAGTGTGTTTGCTGGAAGTCAATTTTTGTTTCCCTTCTTTCTATTAACATGCAGTTTCAGTGAGATGTGAAGGTAAAGAGGTAAAAAGTGGGTTTTTATCAGTGTAGCTACAGTAACTGAGCCATCATCATAGTAGAGTTTGTAGTTCAATTAGTTTTTTCTAGTACATTTGCTTCCTGATCTTGCGTTGTCTGTAAGGTTTAATGGTTTTCATATGTATGTAAGGTATTATGGGTTATTAATGGTAGTGCTGTTTGCTTGTGTTTAGGAGCAGAGTACAGGGGGTGATGATGCAGATGAAATGCCAGACGTTCAGGAGACAGTCACTATGGTCCCAGGCAGTACACTGCTATGGAGAGTAGCCCCTCGACCGCCAAACTCGACACAGGTAACCCCAAGCCCCCAATGACTCCAACATCTGTCTTGGGTGATTGCATGTTAGGCTTATTCTCTTTTCTTTTTATCCTCAATTCTGTTTAGATGTATAATTTTACCAACTTTGCCATGACGCTTAATGAGCTGGAGCCTGGCATGATTGGAGTCATTGCACCGACAGACTGTCGTTTGCGGCCTGACATCAGAGCTATGGAGAATGGGGATATCGGTATCTCTCTCATATCTCTCTTTTGGCTCATTTTGTTACCATCTGTCCAGTAAGCTGTCTTCTGTATGTTGCTGTACTTATTTTACCCCTAAATTTAAAAGCTATTTATAAATTCCAGATACTGCAAGTCGAGAGAAGGAGAGATTGGAAGAGAAACAGAGAGCTGCCAGAAGAGAGCGTGCTAAAGACGAGGAAGAATGGTCTACGAGGCGAGTATTTGAATTAAGAGCACAACCATCCACTTTTTTACTGGCCTTGGTTCCTCATTTTGTATATTCTCTTTCCTCTCACGTTTAGAAATATTTTAGATCTGTTTTGTTTTTGTTTGACAAACAAAAATGAAAGCTTCTCATGAAATCAAATGAAGACAGACAGAGTCCTGTATATTTCAAACATTTTATTTGTTCTGGTTTAAGTTCTCTTTGAGAATTAACAGTCAACCCTGAATCCATTTTAGATTTTATTTATTTTATTTTATTTTATTTTATTTTATTATTTTAGAGTTTTAGCGTCATCTAAAGCAAACTAGTATAGGTGTTTAAATTTTAAATTATACTATTTCAACTTTATTTGCCATGAAAATAGCCAAGGAAGCTGGCATGGCATTAAAACACAAACTGACCAACCACAGGCATTAACATTTTTTAATGAAGCCAGCCAGTTCTGAGATTGCAAATTGCAATATTAACATTCGAAAACAGAAGCAGATACCATCATTTAAAACCATTTTAGTATGTCCATCTTGAAAGGTTAATGAAAAAATTCAGTGAAGATTTTGAATAGGCTTTTTATTTGTATAACCTTTTTGGCCTCCCATCTTTCAGATGGTTCCAGCAAGGCAATAATCCGTACACTGGAGCTGCAGACTGGATCTACAAGGGTGGTTACTTTGACAGGAGATATCCTCACCTTCCAGACATCTACTGATACGGTTGGGAAGACTAAAAGAGTCTTGAGATTCATCCTTTGCTCTCCTTCACTCAATCCATATCATCTCCTCTCCTTAAGCTCTTTTCATATTTTTCGTTGGAATGTGAGATTCATATGAACAGTTTTTGAACAAAGCCTCTCCACGAGTTCTACTCTTTACTAGAATCTGGAAATTCAGTGTGAATGGATTTATTTATTTTCAGAGGTAGGGAATGCCTTAATGCCTCACTGTTTTTTTCATGTATGTTAGATTCTGAGTTAAACATTCTGTGCAAACCTCAGTATGTTTAGAAATTGCTAGTTTATGTACAGTATGTGCTAACTTACCTTTCCATGCGTCTTGCTAGTTACACTCAGGTGTTCATTTGGGTACAAGTGGTTAGTGATGGCATCGCTGCAGTGCCATCTGTGAAGATTTTTTGTGTCATTATTGAAATGTGAGGCTGCTCAGAACCTATTAGGAGAGCATAATTTTGTGTTTTTGTTCAAACTAATGCTATTTTATCATCTCTATTATATGCTTTTTCCTTATCTCAAAAATATGTCCTCTGTTTTTGGTATGCATGATGTGCAGGAACTTCACATTTAAAGATTCTGACTGATTTTGAGTACCTGGAATGAAAACGAGTTTATTTTTCTGAATTATCCCACTTTTTTGTTTTCCTCCAGAAATTACGGTTATATCTCACTGATTAGGCTCTTGGGCCATTTCTCACCATCTCCATGGTACAGGGGAGTTTACTAAACCTAATATTCTCATTCCTCACACATTTAGATAGATTTTAGATCTGTTTTGTTTTTGTTTGACAGACAAAAATGAAAGCTGTTCATGAAAAATGTTTACTTGGTTAAAAAAAAAAAATTTGGTGTTTTTTAATTGTTAAAAAACGTATAAATAACACAAAACCTATTACATCCTAGCATTGATGTTTTGAGTGTGTTTATGGTTGCCAAAGCGACTTTTCTCTTGTAGAAACTAAAGCCATAAAACTTGTCAGGACTGCATTGTTGAGTGATACATCCTGGTGAATGAAATGGAGATGGGTGCTAATCTTTCTTTTTATTTCAGCACTTAATGGCTCACGAATGTCAAGGTGCTTCACCTTAGCCCACACACACATTTTTATATATATATGTATATATATATATATATATATACAGTATATATATAATATATATATTCACGCATACCAAAAATGCTCAGAATGTGCTTCATTGTTCACATGGTTTTTGCCATACAGCAAATTTCATTCTGCAAGGACAATATATATATTCACGTATACCAAAAATGCTCAGAATGTGCTTCATTGTTCACATGGTTTTTGCCATACAGCAAATTTCATTCTGCAAGGACAAATTTTTTTTCCAGACATAAAAATCGTAGACAAGATGACCTCAGAGGATCATGAAAGACATGTCTTTTATTTCGAAACTTTAAACAATACTGTGATTTTAGCACTCACAAATCTCAGAAGCTATGCAAACATTGATGGGAATGTCTGTCTGTCTGTGAATTGTACAATTTAATGTGTCAATAAGCTCCACTGTTTATGTAAAATACTTTGGTTGGCCTAGCGCAAAGGTGTCAAGCATGCTAGTACTTTTGCCGATGGTTTTTTTCACACTATTATTGGCTGTTTTGCACAGCCTAAAGTTGGTTAGGTGGAGAGACATGTGTATGTGACTGCAGTGATTAATAACACTGCTATATAGTTATTAGAAATGTTTATCATCTACACTTAATGGGAGCTCATCATCTATTGTGTAGCACAAGATAATTTATCTTTAATATGTTCCATGCAGTGCACACAATTCCAAATGCCAAGCTTCGGGCCATGGTATACTTTAAATTAAAGAGTTAACTACAATTTATTTCCCTCTGTATTTTCTACACTATATTGTGGCATGTCTAAACATAAATTATTTAATCTCACTATCAATGCTTTCTAGCGGTTAGAAATATGAGTATATTATTCCACCAGCTGCTAACGTAAAGTCTTTTAAAGCCCTTGAAATCATGAGACATTAAAAAACAACTTATCCCCAGTTGTCTCATGATCTTGTGCCATGTTTATCAGCTATTCCTGTAGCAATCACATCGAGTTAAAATATAAGTAAACCTGGTCACAGTGAACGCAACTATGTAAAGCAAACATACACTAAGAATTTTCAAGTCATTCTGTGTGTGTTCTTATTAAGCTGTTGATATTGGTCGTGACACTAGGGATTGATTGTTTCTGTTGTGAATTTCACAGATAGAAGCCCAAATTATACCACTGGTGCTATGATGGCTTTACATAATTGTACATGTGTTGTGACTTTTTACCATATTTGTATAGATCACATGAAATGCACTTAAGCTATCTTATGAATCTGCTCATTTATTTGTAAACTAGCAATATTAATAATATATGTGAGACCTCACTAATTAAAGAAATTTCATTTTGCTCTTTTGTGTTTGATGGGAATTGACAAGCATCAGTTCAAAATTTCTGACTTAACTTTTGGGAGAAGCTTCAGCTTCTGGCATATGTTTGATGGTGAGAACGTTTGTGAAATATTATCTGTTGATTTGCATTAATTTGACCTAAAATGTGAACTGATCTTCATCAAAGTCAATGTCATGGATAAAGAAGATCTAATTAAACACTTAACAGAAAAAACATGCTTTCTATGTCTTTATTCTCCAAGCTGGTATTGGTTTAGGAGTATAATTATAAGATGATTCAACAATTAATTTGACGAAGAATTGCTAATGCTCAAGAGACAAGCCTTTTTTAATGGTTATTTTTGCTCCAAGGTCAGACAAATGGTGTTTAAAGGACATTCAGTTACACTGTTACTTGGATGGGTTGACTATACACTCAATACAAATGAATATAATAATACAGAAGGTGACAAACAATTGCATAATAGCTGCTATGGATTTCTTCCCAGTTCAGTAGTCATAACTACAACGAAAAAAACAAGACTTATTTGAAGAAAGAGAACAATGACTCACCACTCAACACTCCTGATATCAACTGAATGATTGAATTGTTCATGCAAGACAGAACAAGCCAGACAAGTAACGTATTTGCCCAGCAAAGTGCAAGTGATTCGATCTAAAATGTTTTAACAGTGGTGAAAATGTCATTTAAAACCTCTAAAAGGTTACACTTATCGCTCCAGTCTGTCTTTGACAAACTAACTGCACAATTCAGCGTTATTTGTGTGGGCATATTGACATGTGCAACCACCAATCAGAGCAAAGGACGCAGAATCCTCCACCAATCGAACGTACGCCCCGCCCCTTCTGCTAGTAGAGGTTGGTCGACATCAGAAAAGTGAAAGAAACCTCCAGGGGCATAAAGATGAACATCCTACAAAAATGGTCTTACAGAACTGTTGGGAACAAAGAAGAAAAGTGAAAGAATTCTTAGAATTTGACTAGAAAGAGAGAGAAATGTAAGTTTTATGTTTGTCATATACCACAATCACCACACATATTTGCCAGTACTGCATTTATAGATATGTAATGTAGAAGCCAGTGTTTAAAAGCATGGACCTTTTTTGTTTTAAATGGTTTCCTCAATACTCGCAGCGTTAGCTTCAGGTTTAGCTGCGGATCAGTTGCTCATAAATTAGAAGCTAACTAATTTTATTCTCACTTCACATTAATGATAATGTGTTATATGGCCGTATATTATAACTTTCCTGTATATTTACTACATCGAAACAGGCAGCAGACGTTTGCATCTCGGACAGTGATGCTCTAGATAAGGATGCTAAGTTAATCTCTTGTGCTTGTTAGTATTGTGACTAAAGTATGTTTAATTGTTATCAATTCCCCCAATATTTGTCAGGATTTGTGTATTAGCCGTTACTATTATGAAGAAAAAAAAAACATTTGTATTATTATTAGACCGAAAGATTGCATAATATATTATTAGTAATTTATTACTGTTTCACATGAGTAACCATAATTGTAACTGTAAAAATGTAGTAACTAATAACTATAGAGGCCTAAATATACTCCACTTGGAATGTGAAGGATGTTAGTGGCTGAATATATATATATATATATATATAAGAATTTATCCCTTACAAGAAATTGTGAGACTACTGTATTTTAGTTTACGTTTGTTATAGTTCTGTTTATGCTGCACAAACAGCCAAATAATAAAAAGTACAGTATTATAATTTAATATATTTTAAATATATTGTTCTACTTCTATACATTATTTAGCTGCACAAACATTGTAATTTCCCTCCCTGGGATAAATTGGCTCTCTTTGTTGCTACAGATGTCGTCTGGAGCTCTGTTTCCTAGCTTGGTGTCCGGATCTCGGGGCTCATCAAGCAAATACCTGGTAGAGTTCCGTGCTGGAAAAATGACCCTGAAGGGCAGCACCGTGACCCCGGATAAGCGCAAAGGACTTGTGTACATTCAGCAGACAGACGATTCGCTCATCCACTTCTGCTGGAAGGACAGATCCACGGGGAATGTGGAGGATGTTAGTACACGCTCATATAAACAGCTTTGAATATTCCAAATTCCTTTGTAATGCTGATCTTAAAAATAGTAATATTTTCATTGTTCCTTTTACAAGGACCTGATCATTTTTCCTGATGACTGTGAGTTCAAGAGGGTCAATCAGTGCACCATGGGCCGTGTTTTTGTGCTTAAGTTTAAAGCTGGCTCCAAAAGACTCTTCTTTTGGTTGCAGGTATGCCAGGTTGAGAGAGCCTTCTGGCATCTAATATTGCTCATTAAAAATGTATTGTAAATATTACCTGAAATACATCTTCTGCAATCACCCCTATTTGACCTTTCAGGAGCCTAAGACAGATAAAGATGAGGAGTACTGCAGGAAAGTGAATGAATACCTCAACAACCCACCAATACCTGGCACTCTGGGGAGTGGAGGCGGCAGCAGCCATGAGCTGTCTGCTCTTGGAGGTATTTCTGAAGTATTTTTGTCCAATGCACTGATACCCTTTCTAAACAGTCATTTTAAAGCTGAAGTGTTTATTTTTTCTGTTATAATAATCTTGGCACACACACACTTTGAGTTCTTAGTATTGATCATAGTGGAAAGCTTGAATGTTGTGAAGAAAAATAATTATGTTGAAAATAATGTCTTGCAACTGATACTTTAACATTATTCTCCAGGTGAAGGTGGCCTTCAGAGTCTTCTTGGTAATATGAGTCACAACCAACTAATGCAACTCATAGGACCAACTGGACTCGGTGGACTAGGTGAGTAATTATGATGCTTTATTTTCTCTCTCTGTGACAGTATTGTTATTGTTAACAAAATCTATTAAAATTGTGTTTGGTAATTGAAATGAAGCTGAAGTAAAATCAGAATTGAAAACTGAAATAAACAAGTTTAAGTACTAAAATTACTCAAAGTTTGAAATAAAAATAAATTAAAGATAAATATTTAAAAACAGACAAACAAAAACTAATAAAATAACAAACACACATAATTAAATGATTGAAATTAAAAATAAATAAATAAATGGAAACTGAAATTAATAAAATAAAAAGCTACTTTTGAATGGATGTCAACTATGCCAAAAATGCATTTTTGCATTTGCAACAGAAGCTAACTGGCCCATTCTTACTAGCAAAACCGTGATCCCTTGTATCATCTTATGATCAAATTTCATCTCAAATTAATATGTTCCATATATAAAGTACATGAACCCAGATGTATTTTTACAAGGTTATCTCTTGGCTGATGCCTATCCTTGTAACATCATGAATTTTTGTTTGGTCTGCAGGGGGTCTGGGAGCTCTGGCAGGACCAGGTCTGGCCAGCCTGCTAGGAAGTGGAGTTCCAGCTACTAGCAGCTCATCTTCCAGGTAACAACCAGGAATAGTTTGGCTATGAAAGATTGTACTTAATCCAGTGACAACTGAAATGTTCTTCTTTCATCTTTAGCTCTCGTAGTCAGTCCACTGCCGCCACTCCATCATCCACCTCAGCCCCCACGCGCCTCGGCTCCTCCCAGGTTCCAAGCACACCCATAAGTCCATCTGCAACAGTCACAGCCTCACCCGCACCCACCCCCAGCACACCTGCAGGCCCTGCTCTCTCTGCTGGAGCCACCTGCCCATCTCAGCCCATCCAACTGAGTGACCTGCAGAGCATCTTAGCTACAATGAATGTGCCTACAGCAGGACAAGGAGGTGAGATCATGATGTTAGTTCTCTGTAAGGAAAACCTTGGATTACATGCTGACATGTCAACTTTCTTTGTTCAGTGGACCTTGCAAGTGTTTTGACCCCTGAGGTCATGGCCCCAATTCTCGCTAATGCAGAAGTGCAGCAGAGGCTCCTGCCGTACCTCCCATCTGGAGAATCCCTTCTTCAAAGCACAGAAGAACTTCAAAACACTCTCACCTCGCCGCAGTTTCAGCAGGTTTGACTATTGCATATAGTGATGTAGAGAAATGAATTTTTTTTAATCAAAACACCCAAAATTTTCATGTTGACCGAAACTGAGCATGAAAATAAAATTAAATACAGGGTAATTAAATTTGTTTAACTGGGTAATTAAACTGTTTATGTTGTTCAGGGTGTCCTGTTCTCAGGTGATAAACCAGTTGTAGTAAACATTTTGATATTTCATCTAAAAACAATTTACATAATGCTACTCTAGCATCATTTTTGGTCAGGTAAAGTGCATCCTCACTGCTGACATGTTTACCTGTAGCTAGTCCGCATTTTGTGTATGAAATAGGCACTGACAGAGTCAAAACGCATCATCAGAAAAGTGCTAATTAAATGTCATGGTTTAAGTCAGTGATTTGGCCAAACCATTTTTTTTCTATTTTCAGTTGATTAAATTTTGGTGCATCTCCAATTGTGTACACTTAGTAAATTAATTTCAAGACAAGTTTGTTAGCATAACTGCTCTTGGACCAGATTATTTTTAGAATATATCTTCTAATATTCATCTGCACTTTTTCTGGGTTGTGTAGGCTATGAGTATGTTCAGCAGTGCACTGGCATCAGGGCAGTTGGGGCCTTTGATGAATCAGTTTGGATTACCTACAGAAGCCGTAGAGGCGGCCAATAAAGGAGGTCAGTATATTTCAAATGTACACAAACTGATCTGGTTCATTCTATTTCTAAACACTTGTTTATACTTTCACATAACATATACACACACATATACATATATATATATACACACACACACATATACATTCCTCTCTCCCAGAGATCCTTCTGATAAGTCTGTGGTATATACAGAATGTCCTTACAAGGGCAAAATTGGATGTACTCTAAAGTAGTGGTTCCCAACCCTGGTCCTGGAGGCACCTCAGCACTGCACATTTTGCATGTCTCCTTTCTCTGACACACTAATTTCAGGTCTTGGAGTCTCTACTAATGAGCTGATGACCTGAATCAGGTGTTATCAAACACACCTGTCTGTAATTATCAAGTGCTCCTTCAGATCCTAATTAGTTGGTTCAGGTGTGTTTGATCAGGGCTGGAGCTGAACTCTGCAGGAAGGTAGATCTCCAGGAACAGGGTTGGGCACCCCTGATCTAGACAATTGTTTTTGGCTAGATTTACATAAATCATGTAATAAAAAACTGAGATTTTCAGAAAGAAAAGAACATTCTTATGAAGGATAAAATGGCTGTTTTTGCTCTATTTTTTTGTAGATGTGGAAGCATTTGCCAAGGCCATGGAAGGTGAAGGCAAGTCGAATGAAGGAGGAGACAAGAAAGATGATGAGGAGGACATGAGTTTAGATTAGGCAACTCTCTACATGAGCGGTTTCTCTGCATTCATCAGTTGAACTTTTTTCTCACTGTAGAGCTTCCAGAGCATCATGCTGTCAAGCTAAATGTCATGTTAAAGGTAATGTTTTTTTTAAATGGATAGTTCACACAAAAATGAAAATTCAGTCATTGAAAATGTAAATATTTTTAATGAAACCTGAGAGGTTTCTCTTACTCAATTTAAAATCTAGATAAAGTGATCATATCCCTTCACAAGACTTGGATTAAACTACTTGATTCATAAGGACACTTTCGGATGTTTTACGTTTTGGTTACCTGGACTTGTTTTTCAAAGATTATTCAGAGTTTTATGGGTTTGGAATGACATGAGGGTGAATAAAAATAAGATTTTTTTTGTGAACTATTCCTTTAAATGCTTAATTCTGTCCCAGTCACAGTGACAGATTTTTTTTGTTTGTTTTTTCAGTATTATGATGTACATTTAAAAAATATACAAAATAGATAGGGTTAATTAGGGTGAATATGCCAAGTTTAATGTGCTTTCAACATTTCTCTGTTTGAACGGCCTCACATAGCTACTTCTAGCTTTACTATTGGCATTGGGGTGCGACTACCTTTGTGTCTGAACTATAGATATTTCACATTTCTATTTTAATCAGGAGGTCTTATACTGTTATTAAAACGCTTTTCCAAATAAAGAAACTTGCATCAACAGGTAAATAGTTTTTTGGTGTGTATAAATTGGCAAAAACTCCACAGGCAACTGAAACAATTAAAAACATCTTTATAAATGCGAATAGAAAAAACAAAGACAGCATCTACATGCCTAGCTCACACCTCCCAATAAACACCAACATACAGTGGTTTTTGGTTCAGTGTTAACCCCGTTGGCGTTTAATCAAGCAGTGCCAACTATCCTCACATCATTCTGACATACTGCTAAAATAGACAATTTTGAAAAATAAAGCTTTTGGAAGAAATTCATAGACACCATAAAACACAGTATTCTCATGCAGAAGGTCACAGGATTCCCTCACAGTGCTTGTACCGTTCCACATCCTCAAAGCTTCCACGACAGTATCGCAGGAGTGAATGTATTCACATACAGTGAGATTTCAATCAACACGTCACATGGTTTTCCAACCAGATCTACGGTCACATTCATAACGTGTCAAGGTGTGTGATTACTCGGTATCAAAAAGATTAAAGAGACAAGATGTGTGAAAAACAGTATGGCAGCAGAACCATACTGACAAATGTAATAGAAAAGGCACTTTATTCTTCAACGCTCAGTGAAGATTTACACTGAAGAAATAGTGATGTATGATTACCCACAATTCTCTCCAATTCAATTACCCTCTCATAGTTGATAATTTGTCTCAGCAATGTGAATCTTGACCAGTCTGAATCCCTGAGGGAAAGAAGCAAATGCACCATACAGAGCCATCATGTTAAAAAAATAAACAACCGCTAGATAGTGGCTATGTGCTTCTGCTTCTCAGTAAAAAAAAAAAAAAATCAAATGGGCTACAGAAATCAGATGTAAAAACAATGTTTCATATTTCTGGTAATGCTGCACACTGTGATACTGTCCAGGTTCTGAAAGTAAACAGGCCACTCCTATGGTGTATAAACATTTCCAAAGAATAATATCGGAGATAAAAGATAAGACGATATTGTATGAACACTAACCAAGAAGATTCAGAAAGGTTAGGTCATATTCAACACTGCACAACACAAAACAGACTCACTCGGTCAAGGAGGTGGCGTTCTCCTGTGACCAAATACACAACAGCTTAATATATAGATGTGGAGTTATTTGTACAACCTACTGTACCATTTGAAACGTGCTCAATCAGTGTTGCACATAAGAAAAACGACACAGTAGGATGCTAAAAATTAAACATTTCATCACTGTAATTGTCACAGCTGTGCATTGGAACTGAGAAAACCATAACAAGACTTAAGTCAAGACATTCAAAAACACTTGCATCTAAAACAAGTGGTAAATGGTTCAGTTTCTCTAAACATTTGATTAACTGTTTAAAATGGCACTCACATATTCAAAAGACGTTTTTACATTCAACGCTACCTAAAATGCATTACGGTGTGTCTCAAAGAACATCATATCACTGTTAAACCACAGTCTAGTTAGTAAATGTTAGATGACAAAAAAAAAAAAGCGGGTGAGAGATAAAAGCACAATTAATGTGCCCGTTAAATGTCATCTCTAACATAGAGTGCCTGGCTGGAGATGCATCGGAATGCCACACATACCCCAAAACTCATCGAAAAGGGGGGGAAAAAAAGACAAAAAAACACCTATGTAAAGAATCATTAAAAAATATACAGTATTCATAAATTATGAATTCTAATACAATTAAGGTCCATAAATAAAATATTGCATAAATAAAGTGGTGCATTAAGAAAAAGCTTTGATAAATGGCGGTTAATAAGCATTTGTGGTATTAAAAAAATAAAGAAATAATGGATAAAAATGATCAGTGCTTACAGTAAGTCTCTCCCTAAATGTGTCTGATTTATAAAATCAGTTCTATGAAGGACGTAAACAAGTGAAGATGGAGTGCCGAGAACACTGGACATAGCTGAGAGAAAATTCCACTGATCTATTTAATCAATAAATAATACAAATAACCTTCCGGAACTGCCAAAAGAGCGTCATCTCTCTTGTATACAGGCATCTCTTAAAGGCACAGCTCGCCCCAAAATGAAAATTCTGTCATCATTTTCTCACCCTCATGTTGTTCCAAACCTATATGACTTACTTTGTTCTGAGAAACATACAGCAAAAGATATTAAGTCATACAGGTTTTGAAACAATATCAGGGCGAGTAAATGACGACAGAATTTTCATCTTTTGGTGAACTATCCCTTTAAGGGCCCTCTCCAATTCAGCCCTGCTGCACCAGTCTGCGATAGTGAGGCATGACCTTGCTGTCTGGGAGGTAGAGTGCCATCTCCAAAGCAACAAGAACTGTGAACTCCAGGGAAATCAACTCCTTGCGATTTATTCGGAAACGCTCCTCCAACCTCTGTTCAGGGTCAGGCAGATCGAAAAAGAGAAGAAATAGGTAGGGCAGAAGAGAGAGAGAGAGAGAGAGAGAGAGAGAGAGAGAGAGAGTCAGTGCATAAATCATATTAACCAAGAACACATGAAGCATATACCTATAAAGAACAGTTAAGTCTCTGAATTAAATGAATGTCCGAATCGGTAAGAAACTTACATCGATCAGTTGCTTGACCTCTTGTTTCTTGAGGTCGCTGCTGATCTTGGCAGCTAATAAAACGCAAGCAGCAGACACCAGCTTTCGGTTGTGCTTGTTCAGCCTCCCTTGCAGAACCAGCTTCTCAAAGTAAACATAAGCCATAGCTATGGTAACCGGCTGTAGGCCACACTCCTCGCTCACTGAGCGCATCTCCCTTTTCAAACTGTGGTGGACATTAAAAAAAAGAGGAGAAAAAGAAGTTTGCAAACTTAATTAGGATCAATTTACAACATGCCCATGTTGTATGTTAATTCATTCAGACAAATCTAAAATGTGATTGAGATCAAAGACCCCATAAAAATAGATTCATGGGCACTATTTCTTTCCTGTGTTCACATATTTTCTATTAAACTAGGGAAGAATTCAGTAAATTTTTGGCTGATGCAATAAGTCGATAATAATTTTCAAGCTGTAGCCAATAACTGAATAAATATTAAAAATAAATATTCATTTTGAGATTTGCAAGATTTGCTTTTAAAGATGATGGTAAAGGCAACTATCTAACAATCTAAACATAGAAATATAAGAAATAAACATGCATAATTAAATTTCCTTAGACATGGTCCAAAGCAACTAGTGCTGTCAAACGATTAATCAAGATTAATCGCATCCAAAATAAAAGTTTGTTTACACAATATATGTGTGTGTACTGTGTATATTTATTGTGTATATATAAATACACACACATGCATGTATATATTTTGAAAATATTTACATGTATATATTTATAGTAATTAATATAACTTATATATAAATATATTTAATATATAAACATTTTTCTTAAATATATACATGCATGTGTGTCTATTTATATATATTTACGCACATAATAAATATAACACAGTGCACACACATATTATGAAAACAAAAACTTATTTTGGATGCGATTAATCAATTGACAGCACTAGAAGGTATTTAACCATTTTATTTTACATAAAAATTACTTTACCTTCTGATTTTGCTGAGTGTCAGCTTTATGTGAGGAAACTTCTCCTTGAATGTCTCATTCATGTCTTTCTTCAGGTCGGATGGTTTCACGTACTCAATAACTGTTGCCTGGAGGGGACAAGGACAGTCTTATTATAGTTGTAAAAAAAAAAAAGTATGGGTTTTTATGGCTACTAAATCACAATTGTGGCTGCCAGTATTCAGCTTTTACAGCTAAAGCCTAGTCAGCTGTGATACATATGATAGCATACTTCATGCCTGTAGCTGTTAGACCATACTGAGCCCTTAGGGTTATCATATGACATGCTGGTGTGATCTGATATAGAACATAAGCTGGGTTCAAGGATTATGAATCACTATCACGCTGTAGTGCAACTCAGATGTCCTTGCAAAGCCTTTTCATTGGCATCATGCTAGAAGAGATTATTGAAACTGTGTTGGTTAAAACTTTTCAATCAAGGAGCTTACCACATAAGATGCGAAAATTAAGACTCGCTTGTGCTTCCCACAAGGCCACTGCGGGTCACTGAGTAAGTTGGGGTCATAGTCTGATAGCTCGTCCACACCTAGCAAGAGTTACAACATTAAGCATGTTTGTTTTTTAAAGAAATGAATACTTATGCTCAGCAAGGATGCATTATATTTATCAAAAGTCACAGTTAAGTCATTCATAAATAATGTTACAAAAGATGCCTATTTCAAATAAATGCTGTCCTATTGAACTTTCCATTCATCAAAGAATTCTGAAACAAAATGCAAAGTTTCCACAAAAATATTAAGCAGCACAACTGTTTTCAACATTGCTAATAATAAAAAAACAAGTTTCTTGAACAGCAAATCAGCGTATTTGGATAGTGTGACACTAAAGACTGGAGTAATTGCCATCACCGGAATAAATTACAATTTAAAATATATTAAAATACAAAATTATTTAATTTAATTAAATTGTAATATTTCACAATATTATTGTTTTTACTGTACATAATGTATGTAACTGACCAGGTAACACACCAGTATCCTGTCCAACTGTGCTGTTGATTCGTGAAGGGGTGAAGTTCTTCTGCCCATTAATACGGTTGCGAGACATTGGCATCTGAGCTGTACTGATGTCAGGTGGGCCGCTGCTCTTCTGCCTGACCAAGGCATTAGTTGGAAGCAGAAAACGGGCATATGATACTGTCTGCAACGCAAAACAATCCAGAGCTATCAGTGTAAACACAAACATATACATTGTGCAAAACACACACCCAGTTTAATAGCATGTTGAAATATCTAATGTAGATGTTCAAATAAAGCTTTGAAAAAGTTTAATAAAAAGGTAAACCGCACATTTCAGCCTTTAAATAAAGAAAAGATATAAGTCAAAATGATAATTGATTCATAAATGATTATATGTATTTTATCTGCTCCATAAATAATTCTAGATAACTTATCTGAATTGTTTAAATGTGTAGAATCCACATAAGCTTGTTTTTCATCAACCGGTCAAAATTTACAGCAGGGCATGCAAATTCGGTCCGTTTTTGGCCAGACAGAAACTGCACACAGACTGAATGTAAATATAAGTCTCTGTAAATCCACTCTCTGACAGCAGGTGGTGCTTATGGAAAAGCTGAATTAGCCGTTTCCCGTAACCTCCGTGGACAAAGCAGTATTACCTTAGCACTCTTTTAAAACCTCTCAGCTTTTCCGCCCTGTTTTCACTCAAAACTAAACTACTCTGCGTGCTGTGCGCATGTGAGACTGTTGCTTAAAACCGTGCTTTATGCTGGACAGTATTTATTTATCGCGAGTTGTTCAAATCGCGGTAATCTAATACGGTTTTAATGATAATTAAAAGATGAAACGGTAATACTAACCGTGGGGAATTTTATCATGATTTATCGTCAAACCGGTAATCGTTACATCCCTAGCACATAATCATGCCTTTGATTGAGATGATCTTAGAGAGATACCTTTCCAAAGTCCACCTCCACTCCCTCCAGTCCAGGGACCATATCAACTCCACCACCAGAAGAGTGTCTCTGTCTCTGGGCTTCTAGTTTAGAGTCACTGCAGGGGGTTGATAAAATATTATCAGTCAGAATTTAATAACACTTCCCTGAAATAATCGGTTTTATTCAGATATTGAGATAAAGAATCCTCGGTCTTATTGCTGTTTGTCTGGTGCAAAGACGCTGTTAATATACCAGCATCAGGCCTCAGTAGACCGCTTATAATCTGGTCCATTTGTAAATACAGTACACCATTATATTAAAGCTTAAAATGATACAGCAGCACATCTTTAAGAAATGATAAAGCACATTGACTAAATTATAAAAAAAAAAAAAGAAAAAAAAAGATGTGATTGGATGTATAACAGGTGGACAAATCACTGTGATCTCTGGACTGACAAAACCAAAATCTAATCACTCACTTGCACAAAGCTGAATGACACATGCATGTAATTTTAATTGTACATCTAAACCTTACATTAATGGAGCTATATCATATATTTTTATTGTTTAATTTTTTCCCCAGAAGTCCACTTAAAATGTTGAGTTTTTTCAGCATGTAAAAATTTTCATTAGTTTTTTCATGACAATTTTACAGACCCTTTTTTCAAATGTGTGAAAGTGCTTTGCTCCTCTAAGACACATGCT
Source organism: Sinocyclocheilus anshuiensis (assembly GCF_001515605.1). Classification (NCBI taxonomy): domain Eukaryota; kingdom Metazoa; phylum Chordata; class Actinopteri; order Cypriniformes; family Cyprinidae; genus Sinocyclocheilus; species Sinocyclocheilus anshuiensis. Next base: position 263,225 of record NW_015548336.1, read on the forward strand.
GCTGATTTTCTGTCGAGCTACACTGATCCTATGTATTCTGTTCAGAAAATAATCCACACTGAAAAGTGCAGCAAAAAAATGTAATAAAGCTTTTTGGATTGGGGATGATGTTTCAAGTTCTACAAATTACGTCATATTTTCTGACTACATCAAAATCCCTTTTTAAATGATCAAGGAAAATTTGATCCCACATGATATGACACCATTAAAGAGTGTGAGGTAAACTGAAGATCATAAAGTATGATAAATTTAAACGTTTGGGGTCGGTAAGATTTTAATGTTGAATAAAGTCTCTTATAATCACCAAGGCTGCATTTATATGATCAAAAATACAGTAAAAAACATGTTGAAAACAAACAAATATTTTTGTGGAAACCTGGTTTAGTTTTTCTTTTTTTTTTCCAAAAGAACATTCATTTGAAGCAAATCTTTTATAAACGTCTTTACGTCATTTTTCATCAATTTAATGCATCCTTGCTGAATAAAAGTGTTGATTTCTTTAAAGAATATCTTACTGACCCCACATTTTTCAACAGTAGTGTACAGGAAAATAATGCATTTAAAAACATCAGTGCAATTTCCACACTGACCATCCGGCTTTGTGAAAAATCGCTCAAGATATTTTCTTCCATTACAAATTAATAATTTATTTTGGAACATCACATTTCATCAACCAGGCTTAAAAAAAAAAAAGTAAGAAAGAAGAAAAGAACAGCTGATTTGTCCATCCCTCATGTATGGGTTTGCATGATATGAAATGAGTTGTTTGGCTGACTGTGGTGGCTTTGTACCTGATGTGATAACTCTCTCCATAGGGGAATACAGAGAAAGCAGCACACAGGGATCTCTTGGCACAAATCAGAACAACCCTGCAGGACACAGATGGCAAGTGCACACAGAACAGACAACATCAGTCACCTAAACATCAAACCATCACAGTACACCAGCCATGTTTACACCACAACAAGTGCATATGGGTCACAACAGCATGCAGCACAAAGCAAATGGGAGATCTTATAGCCCTGGAATGACATTGGTGACAAAATGAATAAAAAAAATTAAAAAAAAGTCAATCCATTCTTCAACCACAAATCCAAATATTAAAGCAGCTTGTAGAATTCTATGTCACAGCAGATTGGTCAGCAGGACCAAATCTAATTACAACAAACCCCGTCACATTTCCCAGGGGTCTGAACAGCATCGCAATTAACAGGACTGCAGTTTGTGACACAGGATGTGCTCAATGAGTCGGGTCCATATTACATCACTGCTGATGTCATGAGGTTGGGGGTGAGTGTGCATATGAGTGAAGGTGTGATTTCATGGTTGATGATGTAATGCATGTCGAGTGAAAAAAGGGAGTAAAATTCAGCATAATATTCAAGATCATATCAGAAAATAACACCTGCACTGTATGTTTGTCTTTATTTCCTTAACCTGTGTAAAATTCATCACCAATATATATATGTATATAATGCTGGGTACACACTAAAAGATTTTTAAAATCTTATAAGATCTTCAAAATGTGAGACCACAAACATGAGGAAAAAAAATCATAGATTTTTTTAGATAACCATTACCTAGGATTGTTGGAATATTTTCAGCCTGATTATCTTGTGGTGTGTACCCAGCATAAGTCATAGGTTATATATAGGTCATAATCTTTTATAAAGCAATTAAAAAAAAACTACAATAGAAAAAAAATGCAGGATTCAAAAGTCCAAAGAGCCGGATGGGTTTATGGCACTTTTTACCAGAAGAGGTAAAGAAAAGGAATCAGGGAGGAAAACACTTATCTTACGTAACTGAGTTTCATTACATTTTAATGGTTCTTGCCACGGTGCAGTTCTACTTTCAGAAGATGCCATTGCTTAGAACCACCAAGATAATCAGGACATTACCTAGGATTGCTGGAACTGGAATATTTTCAGCCTGATTATCTTGTGGTGTGTACCCAGCATAAATCATAGGTTATATATAGGTCATAATCTTTTATAAAGCAATTAAAAAAAAACTACACTAGAAAAAAAATGCAGGATTCAAAAGTCCAAAGAGCCGGATGGGTTTATGGCACTTTTTACCAGAAGAGGTAAAGAAAAGGAATCAGGGAGGAAAACACTTATCTTACGTAACTGAGTTTCATTACATTTTAATGGTTCTTGCCACGGTGCAGTTCTACTTTCAGAAGATGCCATTGCTATATAAGGTTCCATTCCAGATGAATTTAATTCAGCCCAGTTGTTCCTCATGTAGGCAGACACGTCTATCCCCCATTTCGTCTGTGTAAGAACCTAAGTGAGTTATCCAAGTGAGTACTAATGCCAGTTATTAAGTTAGATAAGGAATCACAGAGTCTGTCTCACTTAGCATGAGAGCACACTGCAGTTATATAACAAAGAAATTTACTGCCTGAGGAAACAGTCCAGCATCCACTTCACCAGCATCTATTTTTTATATTCACCCCATCTGACATGAGCCCACCTCCATTCTACAGAAGTTGTTGATAAGAAAGTGCTAATAAAGGATTGGCCTAACAGAAGACCAATTATATTTTAAAATAATTTTTGAAAATTAAAAATAAAATAAATACATTATACAAGATTAGGTTAATGTAAAACAAACAAACAAACAAATAATTAAAATTGATAGAAAGTGCTAATTTAGGAACAGCCTAAATTAGGGGTCTTCAACAGAGAACCAATTATTGTTTAAAATAATTTTTGAAAATGAAAAATTATATGAAATAAAATGGGATAAAAATGCATTCAACAAATTTAACTACATCTAGGAAGGACTAACTTAACTCTAACTTAAGTTAAGAAGCTAAAATTAAATGTTTTATTGTCCTCCTTCAAAAAATGTATTAAAATTAATATGTAATGTATTAATTTGACTTAATGATTACATAATAGTTAAATTGGCTTTGTAATGCAAGAATCATAAAGTATGTAAAATTGTAAATACATTACAATGGTACTACAGTATATGCATGTTATTATTGGTCAGGCTCAAAAGGCATATCTGTTTTATTTGTGCTCCAAGTCTCCTTTTCTTGAAAAAGCTTAAAGACCCCTGGTCTAAATTGATCTTGCATATACAGACTATTTATTCAAAAAGAAAACAAATACAGCTCCTACTCACAGGGAAAATATTTCCCATCACACCCGCCAACTCACCTGCTCCCTCGAGTGTCATACTGTCTCATATTCTTGATGAAATGCACCTTCTTGGAAACCTTTGGCCCTGGAGACCCAGAGAGGTTACGTGTCCTGCAACAAGAATTAAATATAATTTAGAGATAAATACATGTGGCTTGCTTCAATTTGTATACGCTTAGAGAAAAACTGTGATGGATTAAATTGAAGCAAAAGCTTAATCTTTTGGCTCTTGACTATAAATTAAGGCTTAAAGGTCACTCGTCCAGCATCAGTCCATCAGCAGATCTTACATAAAAAGATGAGAGGGTGAGGGGAAAAGAACAGGAGAGATGAAAGGCAAGCAACAAAAAAAAACAAACAGGAAATGATGTGCATATGTACTGCAGCGAGTTCATAAGGCTCGGTTCACATGAGTAACATCACCTACAGGCAGATAATGCTTGTTGTGACTGGTTGATGGCCTTTAGGCTATACTTCTTTGACTGATTCAGCAGCCCCTTTATTATCTACTCTGACAGCAGTGATATCTTATCATACAAACCTCCCATCTGTCCTATGGGTTTTCCTAATCACTATCTCTGTTGTCACAATTACAAATGACTTTTAAAGTCTGAGAGCTCACTCTCACTGCATATAACTGTCAAGCACTTCTGTTACTCTTAATTATTAATTAGTAATTTGTTACATCAGACAGCATTACACACTTTATCACCAAGATTTTTAATTTCGCCCAGAGGAGTCCGATTCATTAATGAATTACTCATTCGATCACTTTAGTGAATCACAAAACATATGGCGCTGCCTGAGTAGTCCGATTCCCGAACGAATGTACTCTCATGAGCAGGTTCTTTCAGTGAATCAAAAAACATACAGCGCAGCCCCAGCAGTCCGATTATCTAAGAAATTAGTCCTATGAGTCTGTTCCTATTGCGAATTAAAAATATACACGACTTACAGTAAATATCTAAGATCCTGACTGTCTGACTTCCATGAAATGTCTGACTCACAAACGAATGAGTATTATGAGTAACTTAAGTGCAGAGCCGGCCCAAGGCATAAGCAAACTAAGCGGCTGCTTAGGGCCCCGTGGAGTACATGAAATGGCTTGATTTTTTTCGGAGTTTCTATTTACACTAAGTGCAAATAGCCCGCCTTGTTGGCAGAGGCTGTTCACATTAACTCCGCCCACCAACTTGTGATTCGGATAGTGAACAATAAAAAAGTCAGTTGACAGTCATCAGCTGCAGTGGCGCAGATGGTAAAACGTGTGACTTACTCATTTTGACGCGATCGACCCGGGTTCGAATCCTCCTTTTGGCATACTTTTTTCTCCCTTTTCAAATTTGAAATCACATCAGAAAAGCATTTATTTTCAATGAAAATTAAGGAAATAATCAAAAAGTTGAAAATAAAGTATCGGGTAGGGTTAGGGTAGGCGTAGGGAGGGCTTTATTGTCCCAATAAGGTGGCATTCATTTAATAATTTAAATTAAAATTTACACTCAATACGTTATTATTGCATACTGTTTTATAATGTACTATAATACTGAGGTGCAGATAATTGCCACTATTTGCAATAAGTAGTATAAATAGCAGAAAATCCTGCTATTTTAACAGTGTAAATAGAATTTTAGATGAAAGTTTTTGTCTTCTGTGTAAAAAATAACTTTCCTGGGTATATATTTTTTGTAATAAAACAATTTCGTTTCATAAACTTGGTACTAATAACAGCTTAACATTATTCACCTTTGCCTACCTTTGGGGTCTTTGCTAGTATATTCCAATATCATTATGCCTCAATTAGTTAGTTATAGATTAAGAGTTGTTGTTTTTTTATGTACAGATGGCTTGCTGCTGTGTATAATAATTTATGTTGTTAAAATAACATTCTGTTTTGTAAATGCATTGTCTGCTGGTTTATTTAGCTACTTTTCAGCACACCACATTAAGTATGCCACTTAGTCCTGTAAGACTTTGAATGTTAAAGTGCAAATTAACACCAGACCACTCTTGTGGGTTTGCTAATGTTACAATTAAAAATTGTAGAAGGGTAAAAACATGCCAGGCAGACTTTAGTATGATGCAAGCAACACAGCTACAACAAATAAAATTGATAATGGGTGTGTTAGATTTATAGTGTGCGAATAATCAAGCATTGACAATAATCAGTTGTTTATTATTGTGCATGCAGCGCGACTAAAATAGTCAGACTACCGAGCAAATGACTGCTTCACTTGAATCAAAAACACTTATACCCTGCGTTCCATTCGGAAGGGCTCATCCCTATGCCCTAATCCTGTGAAAGGGTTTACCCTCCGGAGTGAGAGCTTCAAAGGGTTGAAGGGTGTAGGGCAGTGGTTCCCAACCCTGGTCCTGGAGGCACCCCAACACTGCACATTTTGCATGTCTCCTTAATCAAACACACTTGATTCAGGTCATCAGCTCATTAGTAGAGACTCCAAGACCTGAAACTGGTGCGTCAGAGAAAGGAGACATGCAAAATGTGCAGTGTTGGGGTGCCTCCAGGACCAGGGTTGGGAACCACTGGTGTAGGGGACCAAACAACGGTTTCTTGAAGTGCCCTTCGGCGTCATCACGTGCCCACACGGAGGCGCCGTCATCATGCAAAGAATCTGCGCAAAGGATCATACCCTAACCCTAACCCAGAGTTGTACCCTTCGAAATCCTTCATTCCGAAGGGCCCTTTGAAGTGGCCAGTTTTGAGCACTTCGGTTTGGA
>NW_015548336.1:269699-294462 GCF_001515605.1 Sinocyclocheilus anshuiensis
TATGATTGTTTTCACTCCGAAGTGCCCTTCGGAGGGCGATATCCCCCGTTTGGAACGCACCGAGTTAATCAGTCAAATAATTACTGAATTAACCTGACTCACTTAATGAACTGCAAATTATTATTTTCTTTATGTCAAAAATATATCAAGAATAGATGGATCATGTTACGTTATGTCTCGTGAGATGCAAACCAATGTAAGTTAGCTGATTTACAAAATAGTTACAGATACACATGGTTTTGGCTTTATTTTTTCCAAACATTTTTCATTTAAAGCACTGCACAAGAACTGCATCCGTTAAGGATTCAAAACCAGAGATTCCAACCCCGGTCTAACGTTATTCATCTTAACAGGTATCAAAAATGTCGCAGAAATATTTCCTGTCAAATTCATGCCTAGAAAACAAGACCTCTCTTCAAAGATGAAAATGAAAGTTGTAGACAATAAGGCGGAAGTCAGTAATTCCCTTTATAGACCTGTTTTTGTTTTGTTTTGTTTCTCGTATTGTAACGTAGGCTACTGTTTGTAACACTGCTTCAAGTCATAATCGAATGTAAACACTGGTAAACAACAGGCCAGATAAACGTTCTATCCACAAAATCAAAACCTTGATACGATTTGGGAATAAACATATAGCTTTCATAATCATAATATTTATAATTGTTTATAACAGATAACACCTTTACAAAAGAAGGTTGCATCACACATTTACTCCTTATGTGTTATGAATGGTGTAATTTATGCATACAATACCGGCTGAATAAATGTCATAACGCGTTTCATTGTTTGCCAACCTGCATGACAAAAACAAAACTCACCTTTGGCTGGGATCAGGCACAGGATTAGATCCCGGGAATTGGCCGGGTGATTTACTGGATCCTAAAACCTGATTCACCGGTCCAGAGGTCGGTGAAAGCGGGGGTGCCTGGACTGACAAAGGATCTGTTTGTCCATCCTCCGTGAAAACGTCGCAGCTCCCTTGATTGAATGCTGGAGGAGGGCTCAGAGGAGCAGGGTAAGTGTTAGTCCTCGGTAGAGGGGTCGCTGCTCCCCCGCTGATGGAGGATGACACTTGGATGAATGTTCCGTAGCTGCTGGTTGTTGACAGAGGGAGACCCGTCACCGCCGCCGCGCCGACATCCGCACACCGGCTCTCGGCTTCCCTGGGGCCAGCGATTCCATTGCTTAGGTTGTAAACCGGTCTTCCGTCCAAAGATATATTTGTGAGAAACAACAGTGCTGCTTGTCTGCGACGGGAATCCCGGCTTTTCCGCAGGTGTTCTTTGTGTGGTTTGGCTGAATTGGTCCTCGGACAGCCGCGAGGACCGCAGTCAGCGGCCGCCATTCTACTGTTAGTAAGCTTAAAGCAGACAGACCTATCAGACCGGCTGAGGGCTGGCCACGCCCCCTGACACCCTATTGGTTCAAATCACGGACACTTGCATATAAATGAGTCTTTGCCTCAGCGGATTGGACAAGAGGGCTTGTTTCATAAATTTGTACAATAATTTTGCTTCAAATGTACAGGAGGACATAAGAAATATGACAGACATCTGTTGCTGTCTTTGATTAATAATATATTTTTTAATGAGAATGATACTTGAGATGAATAATTTTACATATTTGTATATTATTATTATTATTATTTATATAATTATTTTATTTTTAATTTATTTTATTTGTATATTATTATATTATTATTTGTAATTGTTTTTATAATTATATAATATAAAATGATATATTAATTTCTATAAATTAATGATATAAAAAAATCTGCATTCATTTCACCCTTAACTATCAGAAAGCGCCCCCCAGTATGCATCCTATCTAATTTCTTAGGGAATATGTTTGCCTAAACAAATGTACAATAGCAACAAATCTTCACAGTAGCAACAAAAACTAAATTTTCTTGAATGTGGTACAGTCTATGAGTCAGCACAATCATGAATTTTCGTTTATGCAATTTCTAGTTGTATTCACACTAGTGTTTGACTAGACATTTGTCTTTATACTTTTGCAATCTCTTTATGTATCTGCTCCACATGATGCTGTAAATTCAATGCTGGCTAGCATAAGCCTTTGCTGAGCTCTAAGTTTCAGCACAGCTCATTACAGGAGTTAAAGTATGGTATCTATACGGTTCATTCTGTTATGTAAATATGCAGTGTGATGTCTGCAACAGCTCGTGGGATAATAAAATAGGAAAAATAAAAGCAGGGGGGAAAGCAATTTCCGGATTGTTCAGATAAAATGTTAGCAGCAGGAGCATAATCAGAAGTTCTTAATAGACTTGCAATAATATTCCTCAGAATTACTTCCTAAAGAATTATCTTTATGTTGTTTAAATACATAGGCTATCCAAATCCATAAAATGCATTTGTTTAAGATTGTTGAGGGAATGAATGGCTGAGACTATTATAATTGCTATGTTGCAATACGCTTGCAGTTCCACATTATGTTATGTAATAAGGCTTGAGCTAATATTTCATAATCTACTGGTCCACTGTTTGTGGGGAATTAACCTTAGTCTAATCAGTCTGCTCAAAATATTTCCTAGAGTTATTTATTTTGTTTTATTTTTAACAGCTAATCCAGACAAATGCATACCCTCTGAATTTAAAGGGTTATAGTTCGCTCCTAACACGGAACTGACTGACACGGAAGAGAAGAAATTGTTGGTAATCATTTTTGTTTTGTTTGCGCACAAAAAGTATTTTCGTAGCTTCATAAAATTAAGGTTGAACCACTGATGTCACATGGACTTTTTTAACAATGTCCTTCCTACCTTGGGCCTTGAACGTGGTAGTACCGTTGCTGTCTATGCAGGGTCGGAAAGCTCTCAGATTTAATCAAATATATCTTAATTTGTGTTCCGTTGTTATGTGAACCAAGGTCTTATGGGTTGGAATGACTCGAGGGTGAGTAATTAATTACAGAATTTTCATTTTTGGGTGAACTTCCCCTTTAACAGTGGGTCTACAACTTAACAAAATAGTGAAAAGGAATAGTTTTAAATGCCATCTCTAGATTATGGCATTGCTGTATGAATGTATTTCATAATATAGTGTTATGGATGTTGATTTAGTGCCTGTGATGTGAATGAATGGACTGTGTGCATCAATGTTTTAAAAGGCTTAATCTACTTATTTGTAAAGTTGTAGTTAAAATGTCTTCCAGCTGACTTTAAATCTAATATGAACCTTCCTCATTGCTATTCAGCTGGATTTGCACTTGAGTGCAGTTTGCATCAAATAAAAATCAATGGGTGAGACAGTGGCTGTAACTTATTTTTGGAATGAGCGTTCAGATGAAAAAAAAACACTGCGGTATAATGCTACTATATCACAGTGTTCATTTCATTTAAGATGACAAGCAAACAAAATACACTCTTTCAGTTGATGCTTTGGTCAGGTCAGTAAACACACAATTTTGCTTTCTTTATTGTCCAAATAAAACACATGGTTGAAGATCGACATCCTTTTTACAGTCGACAGCAACAGTCTTGCAAGTGCAGTGTAAGGCTTAACGTCTTTTAGCTTGTCTACGGTAAAATCCAGCATTAACCAGAGTGAACGAGTATGATCCACATTGATAAAGTACAGCGTACATGGCTGTTCTGAGGTGTTCCAGCTAGCACCAACATGATAACACAAATGGACATACGTAATGGTTATGCCAAGAAGTGAAATAGTTACAATGGGTTAATGGACTTAGCAATAACATGATATCAGTAAACACTGCACAAACCCAAGGATTATTCATCTTCTCTCTATTCAACAGCCCAATAGGCAATCAATGCAAAATACTATGTTCTTAGTTATTTGTACACAACAGGGTCACTCCTCTGTTTTAGAAAGAAAGAAAAGATAGCTACTGTTTTGATCAGAGTAAAAATATACATTCTCATCAATTGGTAGATGCTATTAGATGATATGACCAAATGTATCATTACCTTAATTTCAAAGTTAAATAAAAGAGACAGAAGACACTATGGATTTGTTCATATCCATCAAAATGTTCACTATCCAAACATTTGTGAGTATTATTGAACCAAATTATGTAAATGACATGAAATGGCATAATCATAATGCTGATAACTTTTCATTAATCCTAAAAAGAGAACTATTTTGAAACGTAAACATATGCCATATGATTTTTTCCCTTCAGCTGTCACATAAGTACTTTAAAATGTGAACTCGTAGCTTAGGCATATTTGAAATACTGTGGTATAACCATACGTTCATATTACAGGCATATAATAAACCGGTTTGCAGGGTTCTTTGTCCTTGAGATGAACATTCATTCAATTCTCTTTATAGGTGCACTCAGCCATTTTTTCAGCATCAGACCCATTATTTCCATCATGACACAAATGTCCTTTGAGAACATAAAAAAAAAAAAAATGACACATTTTTCAGTGATATGCAATTTTTCACTTGAAAGGTATGCGGAAATGTCTTGAAAAGAGACCTTGATAACTGTGAACAGTTTCTTTTTTTAAACTTAAAGAGTGTTTCTTGCAAAGTCTGATCCCTGTTCTTGAAGGCAACAAATTCTGTGCTTAATAAAATGCCTAGATGTTATCAGAAGCTCAACCCTTCAATTATCTAACACACAAACTGTTTTCATATATTCGCTAATGTTTAAACAGACTGAAATGCACCTTTCAGATGCTAAATAGCCAAATGTAAGAAAGTCTTAAGGCCTTTAATGAGACAACTCACAAATTTTACTTGCACCTACTACAACCTCAATACCCACAGAATTACGACCAAGTGGATTCAGTATTTGTTGTTTACGGCAGCTGCCACGAGAGATATAAAAACACCTAGGATGGTCTGAAACGGTGTTTAGGATGTGTTTAAGCACCATTGCTGTTAATGTACCACACTTATATGTTGTTTTGCTCATTACAGATTTACCGTGGCCTCACTGCTTTCTTTCATTCATTTGGCCAGACCCCCCTGCCTAACCTCCTAACTCAATAACCTATAGTAATGTCTAAAGTCACCACAGGGTGGCTCTTTTCTAGACACTTGTGAATCATGTGCTTCCACAGATGACAAGAAGAGTCAATAAGGGGTCATGTGGAGATCTGACAAACTCTTCCTCTTCACCAAATAAAGCTGGACGCAACTGACTTTTCTGCACACTAACACATAAAACGTTTCAGACTGTCGTCTCATATTCCATCACTTCCTTCAGTGTGCCTAGACAGCGGTACTGGATCCTCGGTGTGACCGGAGAAGCGGCTTCCAGCACCAAAATGGTCTTTCGCAGCCTGCGATCAATGAAGTGGGCGTCCCAGGCTGGGTACTGCTTCCTGGGAAGGTCGATACGAATTACCGGCCCCTCTGTCCTTGGGGTGAGGCGAGGCGCGGCAGTTCGCGAGGCCTTAAGGGTCCGCATCTTAAAAACTTCTCCAACGTCTCCTCCTGGTACTGACTCTCCTCCTTTAGTCCTCTGCAGAGTCCGCGGCGGGCTGCTCACCGCATCCAGAGGAGGAGGAGCGGAGGTGGGTGATGAGACACAAGGATCTGAAACAGCACCCACCTGGACGTCGCAACATCCAATATAGGCCCCAGACACAGGGCCATCAGGGTGCAACAGGCAGTAGTAGACAAACATAAAAAATGTGCCCAGGGCGTAGCTACAGGCCACCACACACACCACCACCACGGCATAAAAGTCTGCAGAGCGCTGGCTGCGGTATATGTACCACACGGCAGTGAGGGCCACATTTTCACCCAGGATTATGAGGCTGTAAAGAAGCAGACGGCACCGCGTGGGGCCCTCACGGACGCTGAACCAGCAGAATATGTACACGATGCCCACCATCATGTTGTAGATGATCTCCTCCCACTTGGACATGCAGAAGTCCGTCTCACCTCGGATGATCCAGAAGGTCATGGCGCACCAGTGGGCCACGATGAAAATGCCGAAGTAGAGCTGGAAAATGGAAACGAAGAGGGCGAAGGCCATGGCGCGGGCTCCCACTGTGAACAGGTGCCACAGCATGCTCACCACCACTGCTTTATACGACATTGGGAGCTTGTCATCACGAGAGTCCCGTAATGCCTTCTGATAAGACGCCATCATCCAGCCCAGAGACACTAGAGAGGCGGACGCAGACAAACCTGGATCAAATGAAGCACAATGAGAAAGAGTGACAGAGAGAAAATAGGTCACTTTACATGGTACATTAATTAAATTTAATTACACTGCTGGAGTAAGTATGAGTTGGGTTCTTGGATAGTTAGATGGTGTTTCAGTGTACTAGGGAGGACATCTAAGTAGCTACTTGGCTATTGGTTAAAACCGCATGGTCTATAAAATAATAAATATCCAGTAACTATAAATAATGAATTATATTAAATAATATAAAAATACTTATTTAGACTTTTATTATAAATTATTTTTATTATTATTTTTATTATATAATATTATTTTATAATATTATGTGGACAATATTTACTTTCTATTAATTTTAAAGTGTATCTTTCATTGTCATTGTCACGAATCCTGTCCATGAACTTCCGTCCGCTTGCCACCAGAGGTCGCCCTCCCATTATATTTTAAAGGGGTCATATGATGCTTTTTTAAAGATCATTATTTTGTGTATTTGGTGTAACAGAATATGTTTGAAAGTACTAATAAAGAGACAGGAGAAGGACTGGATCCTGTCATGTCAGTTTATGTGTGTTGTACAGTGTTTTCTTCCGGCTGTGACTTGTGGTTCTGTTCTACTGCCCGTCCTTTTATCATGGCAGGACTTGACGTAGCTACCTTGCAGCCAGGTTAGAGCTTGTTGAGGTTTCTCCCAGAATGTAAGCCAGTTTGTCCTTTTGTTGTATCTGGTTGAAGTCTTTGTGCTGGTTTGTGAATTGGGGGAAGAATGTTTCCCTAATTTGTGTATAATTAGGGCATGTTGTTAAAAAGTGCAGTTCTGTTTCCACTTCATGTTGTGTGCAGTGTGGACACAATCTGTCTTCTTTTGGTAGCCAGGTCTGTCTGTGTCTGCCTGTCTCTATAGTGAGGTTATGGTCACTGAGTCTGTACATGGTCAGGACTTTTCTTAGTTTAGGGTCTGCCACTGTGTTTAGGTATTCTGCCAATTTATATTCTCGCGCTCTCTCTCGCTCTCTCTCTCTTTCTCTCTCTCTCTCTTTATCTCTCTCTCTCTCTCTCTCTCGCGCACACACCTCCGCATTTGAACAGTCAATAGCAAATACTTAAACTAATAACAAAACATACTTACAGTCGCTGATTCAGAAGCAGTGAGACAGAAAGTGAAGTGGGAGAGAAAGGGGGGATGGGATCAGGAAAGGGTTAGGTCCGCGAGCTGGGACTCGAACACAGGACGCCCGAAGCGCAATGGCGCTACATGTCAACACACTGCCCACAAGGCTATCGGTGACAACCCCTCCCATTATATTGACTCTCACACCACACAGACTGTTACACATCACCCTGGATTATATTTCCCATGCTCCATTGCACTAATCACAAGCTCACCTGAAACCATTTGTCCCGTAACAGTCATGGTAACATTAGATAACTTTTAACAGTTTATGAGGCAATATTCTAAATGACCATCCATTTGATTACTGTATTTTACATGTAAATTACATATTTGGGGAGGTATGCCTCAAGTAGCTACTTGGCTATTGTTTAACACGGCATGGTCTATAAAATATAATAAATATAATACAAAAATGTTAATAATAAAATTAAAAAAATCATTAAAAATCATATATAATAATAATAATGTTTTTGAAATACTAATATTATTGTTGTTCTTGTTATTTGACAATAAATCTTTTATTTTTATTGTACTAAAGTCAGAGGTGGACAAAGTACTCAATTCCATTACTTAAGTGAAAGTACAGATACTGCTGGTCAAATATTACTCCATAAACAGCAACACTGCTTTAACAAAAAACAAAACAGCAAGACTTATTTGACATCAAAACAAATTTTTTTTAAAGCTGTCTAATCACTCTCGCTGTACTTTGATGTCACACACAGAATGGCTACAAGAGTGATTACTGATAAACTGTCTGAAAAAAAGACAGTTTTAAAGTCATGTTTTAGAGAAGGAAAAAATCACCCACTGACTTTCAAAGCTGCTACAGAGTAACGACTTTCTACTTCGAGGATCTTGATAGAAATGTAGTGGAGTGAAAAGTACAATATTTGTCTTTCAAATGTAGTGAAGTTAAAGTCATAAGTTCCCAGAAAAAATAATACTCAAGTAAAGTACAGATACTCAAAAAGTGTACTTAAGTACAATACTCAAGTAAATGTACTTAGTTACTGTCCGCCTCTGACTAAAGTAAAATTGAATTAAAATATGTGGACAATATTTTGTGTTAACACTTTATTTTAAGGTGTCCTTGTTACATGTTACATGTACTTACTATTATAATAACAATGAATTATTCATAATAATAATAATAATAATAATAATTAATTACATTTATATAGCGCTTTTCTAGGCACTCAAAGCGCTTTACATTGTCAGGGGGTATCTCCTCATCCACCACCAGTGTGCAGCATCCACCTGGATGATGCGACGGCAGCCATAGTGCGCCAGAACGCCCACCACACACCAGCTTATTGGTGGAGAGGAGACAGAGTGATGAAGCCAATCAGCAGATAAGGGGATTGTTAGGAGGCCATGATGATCAGAGGCCAATGGGCAAATTTGGCCAGGATGCTGAGGTCACACCTCTACTCTTTTCGAAAGACATCCTGGGATTTTTTAATGACCACAGAGAGTCAGGACCTCGGCTTAACGTCTCATCCGAAGACGTTAACACATTAACAGTGTTTTTTGACAGTATAGTGTCCCCGTCACTATACTGGGGCGTTAGGACCCACACAGACCACAGGGTGAGCACCCCCTGCTGGCCTCACTAACACCTCTTCCAGCAGCAACCTAGTTTTCACAGGAGGTCTCCCATCCAGGTACTGACCAGGCTCAACCCTGCTCAGCTTCAGTAAGTAACCAGTCTTGGGCTACAGGGTGATATGGCTGCCTGACTGTAATTAGTGGTAGTATAATTACACTCTTAAAAATAAAGGTGCTTAAAAGGTTCTTCACAGCGATGCCATAGAAGAACCATTTTTGGTTCCACAAAGAACCATTGAGTCAAAGGTTCTTTAAAGAACCATCTCTTTCTTATCTTTTTATAATCTGAAGAACCTTCTTTTGCCACAAAGAACCTTTTGTGAAACAGAAAGGTTCTTCAGATGTTAAAGGTTCTTTATGGAACCATTTAGACAAAAAGGTTCTTCTATGGCATCGTGAAGCACCTTTATTTTTAAGAGTGTACATGCAAGTAACCCTAATCCTAACCCTAACCATATAGTAAGTACATAGTTAATTAATATTTAACTCAGTACTTAAATGTATTACAAGGACACCTTGAATTAAAGCGTAACCTATTTAGTTTTTTAGCCCATTATTATAGTAATGTAAGCTATAGCTATAACGTAAAAAAGATTTGGCTTTATTACCAACTGTTAAAACTTAGGCTGCCAAAAGGAATAAATAATTGTGATTCATTTTATAGCTACTATACACTTAGGCCATGCCAAAAATCGATGAATTTCTTTCTTTTTTCATTTCTTTTAAGGAATTTTACAAGACACATTAGAGACAAAGTGAATACTTTAGCAATAAAATACTTTAAATTCATTTCAAATCAAAACCTACAGAGGCAAGGTTTATACTTCGTTTATTTCAAATCAAAACCTATACCAATGTGTAACCATTCAGATGAGTCTGTACAGTATATGAAGAATGACAGTACACCTCACCATCCCTCTCAGGAAAAAAATGAAATTCTGTTTGAGTGCTGGTACGCTCGCTCTCGAGAAGCTCTCATGAATATTTAATCAGGTTCCTGTCTGGCCATTCATCAGCTCACCCATTTAGTCAGGAGCATTCAAAACGGAAAATCTCTCCTAATCAGCAAAAACATAATCATTAGCTAGTTCTCCAGCCGTCTCGCATTGCACTGAATATGATTATGAGCGATTATGACAGACCCAGCAAAGCACTTTAATCATAATATCAGTCTTCAGACCGGAAAAGTGCAGGTCAGGACAGACCAAGAGGAAACACTCTTGCACTGATGCCAGAATTCTCTACACTGCTGACTGTGCCCTGCTCATCTCCTGAGAACTGGATATGCTTTGTTGTGGAATCACATTTTGGCTCTCCTCAGGTAAATTTTTATCTTTCTGGAAAAAGAGGCCTTCAGCAGTCTGAATAAATGTAATATGAGTAGGGCTGCCACAGAGTAAATACTGCAGCTCTCTAAACTCTAGTCCGAATGGCATGGAAAGAAAGAAGGATGTCACATGAAATTACATTTTTTAAACAAAAATCACATCCTTTAGTTAACTAGCTCTGGGCGCTCTATAAAAGTCACAGTTTGCGGTTTGACATTTGGATAAAATTCCTCAGGGAACATCTAACAGTGGCGACAATTGTTCCCATGGAGCTGAACTAATGCAACAGTGAGTTCTCGCAGCTCTGTAATCAAAGGCACCTGTCAGGTGGGTTTGTAACTACCACATGTGCCGTTCCCTTCTGACAGAGCCAAAAATAGACTGAAGCAATTAAACTACACAATTAAAGATGATTTTAACATGTCACCATTATGAAGACACTGACATGAATATCTAATTGGGTAATATTCTAAATGATCCTTTGATTACTGTCATTTTCATGTTCAATTATATCTCTTTATGATTACTCATTGCAAAGTTGGAGTGCACTCTTCCAAGGAACAATGAGAAAAAAGCATCTTAACTGCTGTTGGATAGTTTAATCATTAATGAAAGTGCTTAAATTTTCATGCACAATGACCTGAAATATGTATGCATGCAACCCGTGGTCTTTCATATTCAGTCACACTTATCACATCCTCAGTAATTTACCAGCTAATTTGCTCTTGGATTGAAAATGAGATGCGTAGCAAATGCATGCTGTGAAATTGCACTTTGATCCTTAATGATGGCCAAATAAATTTCTAAAACAATTCTTATTGTGTCACATTTAAATTAGATGCAATACAGAAATCACACTGCAAGAAAGACATTGAATCAAACTCTGTACTCTGTGACCTGGTGTATAGCAGTATGACAGATTGGGTGACTGATGTAGTAGTCTCTCAGTCCCAGACAGTACGCCCACAGTCCACCCACAGCACGTTTTCTGACCGTCTGATGTATAGTGCACTCAAAAAATAGGTTGAAATCATCAGTTTTAATCTGATTGGCTGGCGTTGTGCAAATTCTGGTAGTAAAGGCACAGGCTGTCTCATCAATATTTCTGAAAAAAGTGCTGCTAACAAGACTTTTGAAGAACTATCTAATCTCTGCATTTATAAAAGTCTGCAAAGTTAGTGGCATCAAAACTTTGAAAGATGTTTAATATTTTCAAAGAAAGACATTTCAAAACAGAAGTGTATATTATTCTTTGTTGTTTTCTGTAGTTACAAAAGTGACAGTAAAAATGTTTTATTCTGAAAAAAGGCATCATGGTTTCAACAAAAATATTAAGCAGCACAACTATTTTCAACAATGATAATAATAATTGTTTCTTGAGCAGCAAATCAGCATATTAGAATGATTAGTGAAGGATCATGTGACACTGAAGACTGGAATAATGATGCTGAAAATTCATCACAGGAATAAATGACATTTTAACACATTAAAATATATGTTATTTAAAATTGTTATAAAATTTCACAATATTAATGTTTTACCTGCATTTATTATCAAATAAATGTAGTCTTGGTGATTATAAGGGTCTTTCAAAAACATTAAAATCTTTTACTGACGTCAAACATTAAAATAGTAAATTATGTTAGAAAAATGTTACATTCAATACTTCTACCTTTTGAAGTCTGATTATGAAGCTGTGCCCATAAAGACAAAACAAACTGTGATTGGTAGCTTTATATTTTTATCTTCTATATCTTATATCTTCTTGTCTAAGTGGGTGGTTCTTAGTGATAAAAATTTACTGTCACTGTCTGGCTCAAAACTATTGATGAAATATGAATATAATGCATATGATACAGACAAATAGCACAGGCCCAACTTATTCTAGCATACTTGGTGAGCTGTTTTTAATCAGAGGTGTCATCAACTTACCCTGCAAAGGGAGGACCTGGCCGGTCTGGACCATAATGCTGAGTTGCAGAACGAGCTGAGGTGCGCTCTTCAGGAAGGTCTCAAGCAACCTCAGCATGCTGATGTCAGCGTTCTCAAACATCGTACGCCAGTAGAAGTGTTTGTGCTCGTGGTCCCCACGCCAGCGGCTTTGCACGCCCAGATATAAGGCATGGACATACCTGGGGTAAAAAGCACAGGATAAGACCTCCAGATCATTTCTAAACACATCACCAAAACTTGCATCAGAAAATGCTAAATTACACTAGTGGTCAAAAGTTTGGAAAATGTGTTTTTTTTTTTGAAAGAGAGAGCTTACCAAGGCTGCATTTATTTTATGAAAAATACTTTAAAAACAGTAAGATTGTAAAATCTTTTTACAATTAAAAATCACTGTTTACTATTAGAATATGTTTAAAATTTTAATTTATTCCTGTGATGGCAAAGCTGAATTTTTAGCATCATTACTCCAGTCTTCAGTGTCACATGATCCTTCAGAAATCATTCTAATATGCTAATTTAGTGCTTAAGAAACATTTCATATTATTATCATGCATTTTGAAATCGATGTTTTGCTGCTTAATATTTCTGTGGAAACCATGGTACACTACCATCACTACACTACAGTGCATTACCAGTTTTGTGCAAGACTGTGTAAGAGAAAAATAAAGAAAAGAAAGAAAGATAGTAATACAAGGGCACATTAAATTGATCAAAATACATTTATAATGTTACAAAAGATTTCTATTTTTAAAATAAATGCTGTTCTTTTGAAGTGATTTCTGGATCATGTGACACTGAAGACTGAGTAATGGCTGCTTAAAATTCAGCTTTGCATCACAGAAATAAGTTACATTTTAAAACATATAGAAACAAATAGAAAGCAGTTATTTTTAACTGTAGTAATATTTCACAACATTACAGTTTTTACTGTATTTTTGATCAAATAAATGCTGCCTTGGTGAGCATAAGGGACTTATTTTCTCTTTCGGAATTCCATATAACCTTGATGCCAGTCTGCAGGCTTGGAAAAGACCTAGAGTCTGCTTATAATGTCACTGTGACCAGCTGAAAAAGGCAGTACACTTGTCTGGGCAGACTACCAGCGCACCATCGAGTGCTCCAGCATGTGATGTTCTACCCTCAGCACCACAGTCTACATGCTGTTGCAGATGTCTTGAGACACACCAAGGTCGCACTTGAGATCACACGGATGTCAGTGAGCATGTTTTCTCAGGAGGGATCACTGTCTCTTACTCTCCTTATTTCAAATTTCCTGATTTACGACCCCAGGACTGCACTGTTTATCCTGTGAGAAGGATGTAAGTGCCAGAAGAAAGTAGAGAGTGCATGACTTTTGGAAGATATGAAGCAAAACCTGCAGCTGTGAATTCGAATGATATTTATGTGAGGCCCTTGAAAAATCTGACTTTCACTGGACTTAATTTGTTTCTTTTGACAGGAAGTGCCATGATTTTTCAGTCTGTCTCAAGGGTAGCGAGAGTAATAGAAGTGCTCGCCGGATGTCAGGAGATTGGCAGAATGAATCACCCTGACTTGATGAGGTCTATAAAATTGCTCCCCATCCTTCTCACAACTTGCTGTGTGAGAAAAAAAACAGCCTCTAAAAGAAAAATTAAGCAATAGAGTGCCTGCGAGAATGGCTGTCAGCGAGCGTGCCTCAAATTTGACAAGTGACACAGAGTCTTTCTTTCTCTAAATAAAGAGTATGTTTTCAATGAGACAGAAAAGCTCTCTTTGCTCGTAAAATTCAGCCTAAGGGCACACGGATGATATCAGACAAAATCAAACCTTGAACCTTGACCATGCAACTATTTTTTTTTCTTCAAGAAAAAATTGGAAAATGTGAACAAATAGGCATCGCTACAGCTGAGAAAACATCTCTCAAATAGCCACGATTGGCAGGCAATGCATCAGTCTCCATGGTGATGACTGGCAAACATTGCAGCTGACAAGCTTGGCCCATTACTTAGTTTAATATAACCCAATTGGAGACAATCATCTGCTAGGCCTGCGTTTTGCAAAGACTCAGGCTTCCTCTGAAAAGGACTTTCTATTATAAAGACAGGTCAGAACAGGCTCACCTCATTATGATTATGTTGCTGTTCACCTGCCATTAAACTCCATTAGAATTCAGCAATATTCAGAATGGCCAATTGACCCATTTGGTTACTCAGATGGCACAGCTGGCCAAACAGCACGCAGCTATTAACTGGCAGGGTTCCTGTAAGTCAGTTAAATACATTTCCCCCTCTCTGCTAAATTACAACACTGATCACACCCTTGAGAATGACAGCAGAAAGAAAGAAAGCTCTAGATCAGATTTCCAGTTGGCTGGACTCAGGCTGTCATTTATTTTATTGAACAGTTAAGCCCTGCTGAGACACTGGATCATGTCATCATGTAACAGAATTAGGAAAATGGAAGTGCTTTCTATTTCCTGTCGCCATATACAGTACATTTCTTTCATTCTTTGCTGTCCTTCTCAAGAGTGTGATCGGAGAATTTTGTTGTAATCTTTCTGTCTTTGACTCTCTATAGGTTCTTTAACCAGATTTAAAAGCTATTTCACAATATTGAGTATAAATCAATGTAGGACTATACCAGCTAGGGAGAAAGCGAAAGATCAGTACAATCAATTTAGGATGGTATAATCTGTATCTATATTTATATTGCTTTACAAACATTCAGTAACTGCATTATTTAATGCATTCAATGAACACATAATATTTAGAATATGCACAACATGTGACAGACGTCTGCAGACAAATGGATAAGGGTTCCTTCATTTCCAGATTATAGTCTTTTTCAGTAAAAAAAAAAAGTTGAGTACGAAAGTCAGTTCAGACATAGGAAAAAATGTGATGAAGTAATTAGAGCTTGATATTTCGCCTCTTATGCATAATAGACAGAATTTAGGAACGTAAAGACATTTAAAATGTTTTTTTCTTGAATTAGCATCAAAAAATACTTTATACATAAACATATTCAGATTTCTGTCTTTTAAATGTATTTAATTCATCCCATCAGTGCTCAACCAGACATAACTTCAAACAAACACAAACCTAAATCACACTAAAACACACACTCCCTACAGCTTCCCTCGGTTTATCAAACACACAGTAACCACAGCTTAAGTTTTATTAGGTTCCTTGCCTTGTCACAGTTAATCCCAGTGCACCGTCTCTCAGGAAGCTGTCTCAAATAGGAATTAAGCTGTTTGGCCTGCAGCAACAGACATCCCCTATCTCTCCTCTAGAATGTGTCCTCACTTCCCCTCGGTAGAGTTTTACTTTGGTATCCAGAGGGGAGAATCGATCACACAGTGCTTGCAAATTATCTCATTGTCACAGATGAGACTGTTTTTAAAACTGGTGTTTTTCACCTTCACTCCTGCTCACTCACACTTTAGGTCTGAATCTTATGTATTTATAAATCTTTTGAAAAAACAAACAAACATGGATTTAAACACACTTTTGGCATGCTCAAAATGGCAACGCACCTGAAACAAACAAATGACTCGATACTTTTTAGTGAATCAAAAACCAACAGCGAAAGTAGTGTAGTTCACAAACAAATGATTTATTGTTTTATGAATCATTCAGAAAGACTCTTCACTTTAATGAACATGCTGAATCCATTGTGTCAAGATTATCATTGCTTTCAGTGATGGAGTATTGTTCAAAAATGTTATGTTTTATGATACTAAATGTTAGTCAAGAAATTTATTATAATAATTAAATAAGACTAAATGAACATGTAAACCAATTATAACTGTTGCCTTCATTTTTTTATGTTCTACAAACACATTTTGCAGCGCATGTAGTGATTTCTTTCTGTGTAAAAGGTGTCTTTTCACCTTCGAGGGTGGTGACTAGTCCTGATTGATCCTGCTCATCTGATGCTGCAGGGTACATGGAATCGAAAACTGTCTTTGAACGTGTGCAGTGAACCAGGTCAGAGTACCCAGAGGGGACTCTTGAATAGGGCTCACTCAAAATGCTCAGTGAAGTCTTTGGTTAAACGAAAATGTAAGAAAGAGAATATTTTATTTGGCATCAGATAGTTGTATCATTATTTTATGTCTGATGTAAAGCCATGAGGGGAAATTGCTTTATAATGGCTAATTTTCATATCAAACCACCCAGTTTTCACATATTCTCCCTCTCAATCATTCTCCCAAGCATGCATCTCAACCCTAAAAATGGGCATTTATTTTCACATCTACTCTCCACCTATCATTCATTCCTCACCTGTCCTTCTTTGCAGCAGCTCAGCGCTCTCTCAATCTCTGGCTGTCTGTTGCAGGTAAGGACATGTAAACACTACAGCTATAATCCCTGTAATGCAGAGATGTGACAAGCTCAGTGCCGGTGGCAGCTTTAATGTCATTACTGCTAATTCCAATCAAACAAAGGCAGAGAGCCTGGGAAGCTCTGCTCGGAAGCTTTTAAGCAAAGACTCAGTCAGAGAGTAGGCTACTAGTGAGAGGTGAAGAACAGAAAGAAATCCATTGCAGGTCAAACAGAGGTAACATGAAAATGGCAAAATGTGCTTCCTAAAAGGTGCTATTCTTAGCTATACTGATAGAAAGAGCCAAAGCAAGAGCAGAGGATATGTCATTAGACATTGGCCTGCAGTGCCAATGATGTTTTCGTTAGTGGCACTGGAAATATTTTGAGTTAATTATATATTCATAGGAACTTAGCTCTGAAGGGCTTAGGCTAAAAGTCTCTAGGCTAATTTGTGAATAAAAAGGGATAATGGTTCGATTTATTCAAATGAGATGAAAATTATTTCCCAATTGTGCCTTATTTGCAGGCTGGCTGGTTTGTTTTGAATTGCAGATATCCTCATTCTCTTTCTGAAAAGCGTCTGCCGTCTTATTACATGAACACATGAACTTCATCTCCAGAGCTGCTCTGAGAGTCACTTCACAAGCATTTCACCATTTAATTTGATAAAAATTATCATCATCATATCATATACACACAGAAAATCAAAGGTCATCATGACAACCTGTCATAAAACCCCAAACTTTTGGTTTACCTTAAAGAATTATATTAAAAATATATTACTATTGCACTATAGAATGTACTTCTTAAAGCAATACTACTACTACTACTACTACTAATAATAATAATAATACAATTTATTTAAACACACAGAAACGCAAAGGTCTTCATTATAACCTGTCAATAAAAGTTTGGTCTAACTTGAAGAAATTATGACAGGAATATATTACTGTTGCACAGTAGAATGTACTTCTTAATAATAATAATAATAATAATAATAATAATAATAATAATAGAAATTATTAATATATTCTTTTTAAGGAATACCACAACATTGTTGTCCATATTTTGATTTAAACCATAAATATGCCAAATGAAATCAAATTAAAAAGGAATTAAATTGAAAGGAACTTAATATTTTTTCATTTGCTTATATTTAATAATTGTATTAAAAATGTTAAAGATTAATTAAATATAAATATTAATATTGTAATGTTTTTATATTCTGTGTGCTCCTGACAGTAAAATGAGCCACTATAAACCTATATAATGGTCCAGTCAAAGAAAAAAATACAGTGACACAAATTGTTTGTCATACCACCCAGCAACAATCATGGTAAATTTGGTATAAAAAAAAAGTAGGGGAGGGATCTTCTAATAAAAAGGTCAGGAGCAGAGGTCTGATGAAAAGCTGAGTAACAGATAGAGAATGACACAGATGGCATGAGAAGCACAGCACACGTGTTGTGACAGCAGCATAAATGAAGCTTGATTGAAATGACCAGCAGCTTTGTGATATCAATGGCAGAAAACATCACTAACCCTGTGTTACCCTGCGGGTCAGCCAGCAGCAGGGTCCAATCACACAGAAGCTCGACCTGTCACTGCTGATCAACGCAGGAAGTGAAAGACAAGCACATCACAGACTCTGTGTTTACAACCACAATTACACGGCGCTCACTCCCTACACATGCCTCTAATATGTGTGGGTGTGTTCCTATTGATTTATATGTGAGTGGATTAAAGTTTTGGCTGTGATCGTGGGCTGCAAATTTTTTTCTCAGCATTATTATGGAAATTGCATTGTGAGTTGCAGCGCACTGTCTGTCAGCAATCAAGATGCTTAGCACTTGATAGACACATTCTGCTCATGGCAACCACACTGAGCGAAAAGAGCAAAATCTAATGTCACTGTTTTTTGAGCTCAGTTCAGAAACAAGTCTTATCTTGTAAAAAAAAATAAACATCTTTTTGACTTTGTCAACTTTTAGGTAAAATCTGGTGCATATAAAAAGCTCAGGCCCCATTAAAGGAGTAGTTTACCCAAAAATGAAAATGTATTACTCACCCTCAGGCCATCCAAAATGTAGATGACTCCAGTCCATCAATTAACATCTTGTGAAGTGAAAAGCTGCCATTATTAATGTGTTATAACTATAAACCATCATGCAAGTTTATAATCCCTATAACACCTCCTCCAGTGAAAAAGTTAATTCCCTGTTGTTGTCTCACATTAAAATCCACCGACATATTTTAGAACTGTTTTTTGTTGATCTGTGAATATTTCTTTTCTGATTCAGACAAGATAACTTCACTGGAGAAAGCAATATTATGGAGAGATGGCTCATATTTTAACCGGAAGCAAAGGTTTGAAGTTAAAAACTCTTGATGATGGAGTTGTTTCTTACACACATGCAGCTTTTCACTTCATTCATTTAATTAATTACATTAATTTATGGACTGGAGTCGTGTGGTTTACTTGTAGATTATTGTAATGTTTTTAACTGTAGCTGTTTGGACTCTCATTCTGACGGCACCCATTCACTGCAGAGGATCCATTAGTGAGCAAGTGATGTAATGCTAAATTTCTCCAAATCTGTTCCAATGAAGAAACAAACTCATCTACATCTTGGATGGCCTGAGTCAGTTTTCCGTATATTTTCCGTATATTTTCATTCATGGGTGAACTATTACTTTACACAGAAAAATAAATGACAGAAAAAACCCAAACAAATTTTTAATTCATCACAGCTATATTTGAAATGAAACCAATGGCATCAGTAAGTAATATTTAAAAAATCTTTTACACTGCTCTAAAGACAAAGGGATTTTCAGAGTGTGCATAAGGCGATTTCTGGTGGACAGATTGAATGAGTGGAGGAGTCTCTCGGGGAGATTATTGACCCAGAAGCTCATGAGAGGTGGAGGAGGAAGAGGAGGAGGAGCCTAGAAACAAACAGCTTGGAGATAATGATGAACTAGCATGGGACGACAGGAAATACAAGGAGGATCCCGTTTCCGCACTATGACTGCAGGACAGTCATAGGCGATGCAAACTAACAGCGGTGAGGTTGAATACTGTGATATCTTGCATCATTTCTGTTGTCATTTTCCCATCATAGACACCTCTACTTACTGAATGTATGTTCCAGTGACTGATTCTTAAATTACCATCTTATATGTGATCCTGGACCACAAAACCAGTCTTAAGTGTAAATTTTTCCAAATTGAGATTTATACATAATCTGAAAGCTGAATAAATAAGCTTTCCATTGATGTATGGTTTGTTAGGATAGGAAAACATTTGGTCAAGATACAACTATTTGAAAATCTGGAATCTGAGGATGCAAAAAAATCAAAATATTGAGAAAATCACCTTTAAAGTTATCCAAATTAATTCCCTAGCAATGCATATTACTAATCAAAAATTAAGTTTTGATAAATTTACGGTAGGAAATGTACAAAATATCTTTATGGAACATGAAAAAAAAACAAGAAAAATCTATAATTTTGACCCATACAATGCATTTTTGGCTATTGTTACAAATATACCCCAGCGACTTAAGACTGGTTTTGTGGTCCAGGGTCACATATTTGGCCTGCTGAAATATATGTGCTTTCAAATATGAAAGCCTATTAAATTCAATCAATTTGTGCCAAACTACATAAATATTCACTGCAACAAAAGTTGTTCCTATAGTATTTTCTTAACATAAACCTTGCCATCTTAGTAGTTTAATCATATGGCCCTAAATACCCCTAGGCGTGGGTGTGGATTAGTTGCACGCCAAGGGAAGGCATATGATGACAGAAAATTATGAATGAACTGCTGAGGTGACACCTCAAAGGAATGCACTATAGATTTGTATCTCATTATACTGAGTTCTATGCACTCACGTACCTCCAGACCTGTGCCAGCTGAAGAACGTGCACGACGCTTTGGAAGAGCCACACGCTGGCTCTGCAGCAGCTCTCAGCGCTGCTCCGGGATCCGGTGACCGCAGCGGAGCGGCCAGCGCCCCGCTGATCGCTGTCCTTGGTGCTGAAGTGGCTCTCCGCATTGGACGCCGCTACCATGGCAGCCGCAGCCGTGCCGCTCCCGTTGGCGTCGGAGTAATCGTACGCGAACCATCGGAAGCTGAGCACCTGCACCACCACAGACGGAATGATGATAAAAACGAGTGTCAGAGCGAACCACCAGTAGTCCCGCCTGAGATAGTAGTCGGCAGCCAGCCACAGGTCTGAAGCCCCGTCCGAGAAAAAGACCAAGAGGGCGCAGAGGGTCCAGCAGCAGTCCAGGAGCGAATACTCCTTCCCGACGGGACGCCACTGGGGAGAGCGCTTCTCCAGCCCAGGGAGGCACGTCGGCGGAATGTCATTCTGCAAAGAAACGGCTGTACCGTCTGATTTCGCGGCCATTACAGAGACCCCAAAGCGTGTGACTTTTCTGAAGGCTCATTGAGATGAATGGGGGAAAGTCACGTGAGAGGAGGCAATGCCTCCGTCGCGCTATAATTGGATATGATCGGTTAAGGTTGGATGTGATTGGTTCCTGTGATACATCACACGATTGTTTTCGTGCGAGCTCTCGGTCTAAATGAAGAAAATGATGGCATTATTGACTAATTATAAAGTAAGTAGCCTAAACAACTCTCCCGCTTAGATACCACCACTTTGTGTCACGTCAATAAAACTTGAAATGGTCTGAAAACGTGATGACTGCGTCAGTTTTTAGCGAGCATTCAGCATCATGAAATGAAAGATATATCTTCGTGTCTGTGGCAGTGTTTACAGAGCTTTTACGACGATGACCCGAAATAAGTTGACTATTAAAAAGAACAGCTGAACATAAGTTCACAAATAAAAAATATTGGTAACGAGCTAAGATTAATAAATGCTGTAGAAGTAGGCTATTGTTTATTCTTAGTTCATGTTAACTAAAGTAGTTAACTAACTGAAACCTTATTGTAAACTGTTTCCAGAATATTGTTTAAATTGTTACTGCCTTTAGTTATTATTTTGGAATAAATATAAAAAATGCATAAAAACACTATGAAATGTATAATTAGTATTACAAATATAAAAAATAATAATAATAATAATATTAATAAAATACAAAATAGAATTATATTTGTTCTCTTTTTATGTAATATTTATATATAAAACTGCCTCCTCATTTTAAAACACCACCGCACACCACTGATACATCACTGATATATATATATATAGTCTTATTAATAGGATATAATATATAGTATTATGTTTTTTGTATTTGGCTAAATAAACACATGTAAATGTACATAAGATACAAAGCTATAGCGTTTAAAAGTGCTTCTCAAAAGCACTAAATACTCTTCAGAGTCTCATTGCCTTGTAAACAGCGGCGCCTCATGAATATAGTAGCTAAATGAAGTCATAATCTCCCATTGAAGTGCAAATGCACTAATTTAAAACAGCTCCCACCACAGTCTGTACACATTAACATACAAAGTGGTGTTGATAAGAATGCGAATAAAGACCAAAAATGTAATGTCAAGTCTTTGTAGATATTTGATCTTTGTAGATATTGATAACATTAGTCAAATGCTGTATTTTAGTAAGAAAATAAAATAACACTAATAAGATTTCAAACGTTTTAAGCTCAAATTCATACTGTGATTTTGTGTTTCTCTTTTGTGGTTATATTAACTTGTATATTACCTTTTCACTACACATAAATTAAGTTTGGTAATAGGAAATAATACATTTTACAGCACTCCTCTCTTACCTCCTGAGGTCGAAGACTTTTTCTGAGTGAGCCTAGAGAGCCACCGGCCGCTTCAGTGACAGACTGACACTTTACAGTTCAAAAAGCGTTTCTGTGCTAGTGCTGCCACCTACTGCTAATAATACGTACACGAGATGAAGCAGAGCTCTGACAGTAGTTTGGTAGGGACGTGATTGACAGGCTTAAAAAAATTAAAATCACATTCATGGTCACTTCACTGCAAACGGAGACAAATGCTTCAAACCAGTTCATCTCTGGTTCTGCCAGGTTTTAAAAATGAGATGGGCTGGTGTCCTTAGCCAGACAGCTATCTGACCAGCAATACCACGAGAAGGTTGAGAAGTTGGCATATCAAAATTTTTTAATGCAGTTTGTAGTTGTTGTAGTTGAAAAACATAACCTATACATCCAAATCAAAAGCTTTTACAAAATAATCCCGCAGTACAGCAGGTTACTTATGAATGGCCCAAGATAAAACTTACATAATGATTCATAGTAGGGTGTTCATGTTTTTTTTTTTTTGGTCAGTAATATTCTGAGAGTACATATTACATATTTCTAAACTAAGCAGATCTACATTAACAAAATCAAGTCATTAACCAACCACAGAGGGGCAGTAAGGTAGTTTAATTTAGCCTTTGATCAAGAGCAAAATATTACAGAAAACCTTAAAAATGTACACTATGAGTAGCCTAATCTTTAACAGTGAAAAGAAACTATTTACATCTAAGCCAAACACAGGTGCAGTCATCATACTAAAACAGACCATTATCACTGAACAGTGGGTTTGTAGAAATCTATGACCATTTAAAAAAATACTGTAGTTATGTTGTCCGAAAATACCAAGGGCCAGATGGTTACAAATATGTGGTTTATTATTGTTCATAAATATTTTATCCATATTTTAACAAACAACCTCTTAGAAAGCACAGGTTGCTTTCAATTATTTACAGACTTTAATGTTTAAAATCCCCCAAAATCAATGGTTTCCCAATGATGGACATTATTTTTTAATGCTGGTTGAACAACATAAGGTTTATGAACATAATTTCAGAATTTAAGAACCTTCTGACAATTACAGTAACAACGTTGAATGTGTAGGTACTGAAAACACGGTCTGGGTGTATAGTAACATGATTGTCAAATCTTGACAGGCTGAGACATAGTAAATCATGGACAGAACACATCTTTTTTTAATTCAGGGTCTTCTGGTGGCCTTGTTTACAAAAACTAAATGTCCTCAACTAGCTTGTCAAAACTGATCAATAACAACATGGTTAATGAAGGATTAGAAAAAAAAGAAGAAAATTATTTTGCAGACTACAATTTCAAATGATTTTTTTAATAACAAAAATTGTAATCATTTTTTATTCAGTCATATTTTTATAATACCTAATAAATAGACCATTTCATTAATTATGACACATTTACATTTATGCATTTGGCAGACACTTTTATCCAAACAGACTTACGTTGCATTCAAAGTACACATTTTGAATCTGTTCATGCAGTCCCTGGGAATCAAACCCATGCCACAAAAATAATAATACAATACATTGTTCTGTATACATTTTAAAATGTAACATGCATTATTCCGCCTCAGTGTCTCTTATTTTCCCACCTAACCAACCTGTATAGTAAAACAAGAAGTTAATTTATGCATTCTTTATATTATTTGCATCCCTTCAGTCAAGACTTTAATTAACATATAGTTTAAAAGCTAAAGTGGGACGAGATGAAGCATGGCATAAGGAGCATATATCGAGCATTAGAACATCATCTGGCAAGCACTTCACACCACACAGACAAAAACAGATGTTTCTAAGATCCTTCACTCCAGCGTGTTCTTTGTAAGCTGGGCAAGATCAAGGAAACATGCTCTCAATCCCATCACAAAATCCCCTCCTCTTCCCACCTGTCTTTACAACTTTTTACAGATGTCAAACAGATGTGATTTTTGAGAAGAGTCTTGACTTCATTAGCACTAACTTGTCATTCTGAATCACTGTCAAAATATTCAATTGAAAATACTTTCAGGCTTATTATTAGATACAGGCACACATAAGTACTTCATTATCAGTACTGTGATTTCTCAGTCATTAAATATCAATATCTTTAAATACTGCATTCTTTTAAGTATCTGTAATATAAACTACAAACAAAAGTTTGGTGTCAGTAAATGTCTTATGTTCGCCAAGGCTGCATTATTTTGATCAAAAATTCAATAAACCACTATAATATTGTGAAATACTACTGCAAATTAAAACAACTCTTTTCTATTTTAATATATTTTAAAATACAATTTATTCCTGTGATGGAAAAGATGAATTTGTTTTTGAACATTTCTTATTATTATCAATGTTATAGTTGTGCTGTGATTCGTACTCTGATAAAAAGAACGTTCAAAAGAACAGCGCTTATTTTGATCAATTTATTGCATCCTTGCAGAATAAAAGTATTCTATATATATATATATATACAGTATATA